>NC_086444.1:847978645-848221145 GCF_028390025.1 Pseudophryne corroboree | reverse complement strand
ATATATATATTATTTATTTTTTGGTGGAGGGGGGTTTCTGGGTGCTCGGAAACCCCCCCTGGGTGCGCCACTGACAGCGTCCACCTTTTTACAAGGGAAAGGGGAAAGGGTTTCCACTGGCTCAGGCTCCTCGGTGCAGCTTCTGGCAGAGATCCCGGGCAGGGGAGAAGGTGGAGGAGGGAGCCGCAGCAGCACTGTGTAATTGGTAGAAGCGCTCCTACAGCTGTCCCTCTGCTTCACCATAGGCTGTCCTCCGCCACTGTGAATGCTGGGATGCGCTTCCCAGCATTCACAGCGGCGGAGGGCAGGTTATGGTGAAGCAGAGGGACAGCTGCAGCAGCGCTTCTACCAATTACACAGCGCTGCTGCGGCTCCCTCCTCCACCTCCCTCCTCCACCTCCCTCCTCCTCCCTCTCCCCCGTGGCCGCTGCGCTCCTCTCCACTCTTCGGCGGGCGGCTGTGTGCAGCACACAGCAGCATATAATGAGTCAGTTTGACTCATTACATGGCGCGTTGCTTTGGGCCCCTGGACAGTGGCGGGCCCCAGTGCAAGGCACTGCCTGCACTGGCAGTAGTTCCGCCACTGTATGGTAGATATTTTCCATGCAGCCCTATAGAAGTATTCTGATTATGTAACCACCTGGTTTAATTGGATCGACTTTAAGACGACAGCGACCTATGTGGCTCTTGTGTCTTTTGATATTTTTGTGAGCTGACCTTTGAGCGACACCTATGATTTTCCCAACCTTTCTTCCCTCCCTCCTTGTCCTTTTGTCTGCCCCCCCCCCCTTTTTTTTCTAGTTTTTTTTATATGTTGGGTATTGCATTTATATTGATATTTTCTTGAGTTTGATATTTTCTTATTGAAAACTAATGTCCTCCGCATGATGTTCGGAAACCAATTGTAGTGACGTCTGTGTTTGCATATGAGCATTTCTATTCTATACTTATGTCATTATGTTATGGAACTGTGGATGATTGTTTTCATCAATGTCTATGTGGACATTGTTATTCTTTCTAAAAATAAAAATAAATAATTTATTTAAAAAAAATCCAGTAAGAGACAGTTATACCTTTTTCACACCGCCAATGCCGGATCCTACCCGGGAATTGGAAATGGGTCCTTCCTGGGTGAGATCCGGCATTGGACCCTAATAGCTGGCTTCCCAACCCGGCAACCCACCTGGGCTTATTGCCATAGTGGAGGGGGCGTAGCCAGCGCTGGTAGATGAGCTCATCTCCAAGCCGCCTCTCCCTATGTAGTGAACGGATCCCGGGTTGATGCGACCCGGGCCTTTCACGCTGCCACTGATCCGGTATTTAACCCAGGAATAACACTGCTTTATTCCCGGGTTGAATTACAGGGTCAGGGGACCCGGTAATTCGACCATGGCCCTTTCACACCGCACACCGACCTGTGTCGACCCAGCGATATGCTGGGTCGATACCGGGTTATTTGTGCAGTGTGAAAGGGATATTACTGTGTCATAGTGAATTGCTATTTTTATTGTATCCAGTTCTTTCTACAACCCAGAGAAATAAGCTTGTTGGTGGATATTTGCTGTTAAATTATCAACATCATGCAATTTATAAGTTGTTTACGCCATAGACGTTATTGTGCTCTCTGTGGGTGCAATATCGAACTGGGGCATGAAGGGCCCACTGGGGGAATGCAGTGGTAGGGGCCCATGTGTAGGGTTGTGGCCAGTCTCCAGTGAGGGTTAACCATTAGAGAGAGCATGGTCTGGGCCCCTTGATAAATATATCTAATACGGATAGGACATGCATGCAGGGGTATATCTTCCTATTGGCCAGGATGGCACTTGCCAGGGGTGCCGGCCAAGAGGGGGTCGCCGCCCGGCAGTGCCACCCGTGCCAGGGGGTAGAATGACATAGTAGTTCTCACTGAGTACATCCCTTAGCAGTGCTCATCCACTGCCGGACTCTCAGAAGTATATTGCACTCTGACACTCTCTGTGACTACAGTCACAATGATGGTGAATATAGCCAGGGAGCGGGGCACTTCAGGTATGGGGAGGGGCGAGGCACCTCCTCTTCCTCATCCGCAGTCAGCAGTGCAGCATGAGCATACCTGTACATTTTCTGCGGTACCATAGCTGCACTGCATGGTCTATCCTGGCAGTCTGGATCACAGCTTACAAAGAGCTCTGTATGGAGAGGTATCTAGACCAGTGACTACCTGTCCAGCTGTGTTGAGACTACAAGTCCCAGCATACCTTGTCAGTTGGATTTGCTGGGACATGTAGTGCAATCACACCTAGAGAGGTGTTTTTAACTGTATGTATGTGTGCATATATCCCCTTGGTGCCCCTGTCCACACCCTCCTTGTAATTCCTCCTTAGTGTCACTGCCCACACCATCCCTGTAACTGCCACCTCAGTGACCCTGCTCATACACTCCTGCAATTCCCTCTCAGTGTCCCTGCCTGCACCCTTCCCATAATTCCCCCTCATTATCCCTGCTCACACCCTCCCCGTAATTCCCTCTCAGTGTCCCTACCAGCACCATAACCGTAATTCCCCCTCAGTGTCCCTGCCTGCACACTCCTCGTAATTCCATCTCCGTCTCCCTGCCTGCATATTCCTCGTAATTCCCCCTCAGTCTCCCTGCCTGGACCCTCCCCGTAATTCCATCTCAATGTCCCTGCCCGCACCCTCCTCGTAATTCCCCCTCAGTGTCCCTGCCTACACCCTCCCCGTAATTCCACCTCAATGTCCCTGCCCGCACTCTCCTTGTAATTCCTCCTCAGTGTCCCTGCTGGCACCCTCCCCGTAATTCCATCTCAGTGTCCCTGCCCGCACCCTCCTCGTAATTCCCCCTCAGTCTCCCTGCCTGCATACTCCTCGTAATTCCCCCTCAGTCTCCCTGCCCGCACCCTCCTCGTAATTCCTCCTCAGTGTCCCTGCTGGCACCCTCCCCGTAATTCCATCTCAGTGTCCCTGCCCGCACCCTCCTCATAATTCCTCCTCAGCAGGGTTGTAACTAGGTGTGTGCCAGCGGTGCCTGGCACACAGCACCCATGCACTTTGGGCGCAGTACCGCTGGTAACAACCGTAGTTACACAATGCAATGTGAGCCTGCATTAGTTAAATCCTTGCCCCCACCCTTGGAAACATGAGCTTACAGTACAGCCAGACCACTCGCCCCCCCCTCCACCAGAGGTTATAATGAGCAGCGGCAATATTGGCCGATCCCCTCCGCCGCCGCCACCACCGAAGGTTAAAGTGAGCTGCGGGTTGCTGTAGTGCCCGATCTTCCCCTCACCTCTCACCCGCTCCTGCCAGAGTTACAATGCAGTGTATACAACAGCAACCCGGCAGTCATGTCCTCCCCCTCCTGCCTAGAGGTTACAGTGACAATCTTCTGCACTCCTGTAGACCTGTATTCCCAGGGGACATGCCAGCTGAAAAGCTCTAGATATACAACCACACACAGCTGCAGTGAACGGCCAGCGAGCTCGTGGACTGCACCTAAGCAGCTCCTCTGCCCCAGCCTGTGCTTGTCAGTGAGCGGCCTGGTCTTCGGGCAATGGATTGACAGTGTCCCATGAGATCAGGATCATGCAGCAGCCACACAACTACAACTGGGTGAGCAGAACAGCAGCAAGTGGTGGGGACTCTTCATGCCAGCCCTTAGAAAGGTGAGAGGAGAGAAGTGCCTGGGTCCTGATGCTGTGGAACCACAAGTCCCATCATGCCCTGACCGACATTACATGATAGAGCATGCTTGGACTTGTGGTTCCACCATAGCTGGAGAGTAGACATTGCCTACCTCTGAGTTCTCATGATTTTTGTACAGGGCCGTAGCTAGGTGTGTGTCGAGTGTTCTCGGCCCACAGTACATAGGTACTGAGGACAGAGAACCGGCACGTAATGTGTAAAAGGGAGCTCGGCCTGCTGTAACGTGTAAAAGGGAGCTCTGCCTGCCGTAACGTGTAAAAGGGAACTCTGCCTGCCGTAACGTGTAAAAGGGAGCTCTGCCTGCCGTAACGTGTAATAGGGGCTCTACCTGGAGTAATGTGTAATAGGGGCTCTAACTGGAGTAATGTGTATAAGTGGGGTCATTTAATTAATGGAGGAAACTGTGCAGCGTAATAGGAATTGGCATTATTTTGTTGCCACGCCCCTAACAAAGCCACACCCCTATAGTTTTGGCGCACACTTACAGCGCGCACTGGCCCTATTTTAAATATGGTGTGGGGGGGGGGCGCTGAGGCTGTTTCTTGCACACAGCGCTAAAATGTCTAGTTACGGCACTGCTCCTCAGTGTCCCTGCCTGCACCTTCCCCATAATTCCATCTCAGTGTCACTGCCCGCACCCTCCTCGTAATTCCTCCTCAGTGTCCCTTCCCGCACCCTCCCTGTAATTGCCCCTCAGTGTCCCTAACCTCAGCCTTCCTGTAAGCCCCTCCCTCTCATTTTCCCTACTCAAACCCACCCTGTTATTCCCCCTTAGTGTCCCTGGCCTCCGTCTTCCTGTGACTCCCAGCTCAGTGTCCCTGCTCACACCCTCCTGTATTTCCACCTCAGTGTCCCTGCCTGCATACTCCTGTAATTCCCCATCAGTGTCCCTGCCCACACCCTTCCTGTAATTGCCCCTCAGTGTCCCTGACCTCAGCCTCCCTGTAAGCCCTCCACCTCATTGTCCCTACCCGCATCCTCCCTGTAATTCTCCCTCAGTGTCCCTGACCTCAGCCTCTCTGTAACTCCCCCCTCTGTGTCCCTGGGTGGGGGAGGTGGGGCACCAGTTCCTTACTATGCCAGGGGCGCTCAGACCCCTAGATACACACCTGCATGCATGTACCAGATTAGTAACAGGAATGCACTGTAGAAAATACACCATAGTCCTGTGCAGTATAGGGTAACGTATGTATAATGTGTAACTCAAGTGCACAGTCTGGAACCTGGTTCTTAGAGAAGGAGGTGGGGCCCACTTGGGGTTTCCCCTGTACCCCTGTTGGCCACTCTTACCCTGTGTGGGTGGCCAGATTTTTTTCAAATTTTTTATTAGTCTCTCTTACAGAATAGGAAGCCACTGCACTGAAATTTACCATAAAATGCGGCACACAGAAGCTATAAAACACAGAGTAACTTTGTCTATTTCTCCACATAATCATCTCCTTCGTTAAAGCATTTATCATATCTGTCCATGAGCTTTAGAATCCCCTTGTTGTATTTGGCTGCCTCTAGTCCACGGAACCAGTTGCTGACTGGAAGCTTCAGCTCATCATCACTTCTAAAACGTTTTCCAACTACAAAATAAGGTAAAAGCTCTGACTATATGGTGGATGATCGAAAACCGCCCACTTAAAACTGTGATGGGCGTCCAGGTTGATCTTCATCATGCTCGTTTGTTTATCCATTTTCTCTAACGTCCTAAGTGGATGCTGGGGACTCCGTAAGGACCATGGGGAATAGCGGCTCCGCAGGAGACTGGGCACATCTAAAGAAAGCTTTAGGACTATCTGGTGTGCACTGGCTCCTCCCCCTATGACCCTCCTCCAAGCCTCAGTTAGATCTCTGTGCCCGAACGAGAAGGGTGCACACTAGGGGCTCTCCTGAGCTTCTTAGTGAAAGTTTTAGTTTAGGTTTTTTATTTTCAGTGAGACCTGCTGGCAACAGGCTCACTGCATCGAGGGACTAAGGGGAGAAGAAGCGAACTCACCTGCGTGCAGAGTGGATTGGGCTTCTTAGGCTACTGGACATTAGCTCCAGAGGGACGATCACAGGCCCAGCCATGGATGGGTCCCAGAGCCGCGCCGCCGGCCCCCTTACAGAGCCAGAAGACAGAAGAGGTCCGGAAAATCGGCGGCAGAAGACATCCTGTCTTCACTAAGGTAGCGCACAGCACTGCAGCTGTGCGCCATTGCTCCTCAGCACACTTCACACTTCGGTCACTGAGGGTGCAGGGCGCTAGGGGGGGGCGCCCTGAGCAGCAATAAAAACACCTTGGCTGGCGAAAATACATCACATATAGCCCCCAGGGCTATATGGATGAATTTTAACCCCTGCCAGAATCCATAAAAAAGCAGGAGAAAAGTCCGCGAAAAAGGGGCGGAGCCTATCTCCTCAGCACACTGGCGCCATTTTCCCTCACAGCTCAGTTGGAGGGAAGCTCCCCTGGCTCTCCCCTGCAGTCACTACACTACAGAAAGGGTTAAAAAAGAGAGGGGGGCACTAATTACGCGCAGTATTAACAATACAGCAGCTATAAGGGGAAAAACACTTATATAAGGTTATCCCTGTATATATATAGCGCTTTGGTGTGTGCTGGCAAACTCTCCCTCTGTCTCCCCAAAGGGCTAGTGGGGTCCTGTCCTCTATCAGAGCATTCCCTGTGTGTGTGCTGTATGTCGGTACGTTTGTGTCGACATGTATGAGGAGAAAAATGATGTGGAGACGGAGCAGATTGCCTGTAATAGTGATGTCACCCCCTAGGGGGTCGACACCTGAGTGGATGAACTGTTGGAAGGAATTATGTGACAGTGTCAGCTCTGTATAAAAGACAGTGGTTGACATGAGACAGCCGGCTACTCAGCTTGTGCCTTTCCAGACGTCTCATAGGCCGTCAGGGGCTCTGAAGCGCCCGTTACCTCAGATGGCAGATATAGACGCCGACACGGATACTGACTCCAGTGTCGACGGTGAAGAGACAAATGTGACTTCCAGTAGGGCCACACGTTACATGATTGAGGCAATGAAAAATGTTTTACACATTTCTGATAATACGAGTACCACCAAAAAGGGGTATTATGTTCGTTGAGGAAAAACTACCTGTAGTTTTCCTGAATCTGAGAAATTAAATGAGGTGTGTGATGATGCGTGGTTTTCCCCCGATAACAACTGATAGATTCTAAAATGTTATTGGCATTATATCCTTTCCCGCCAGAGGTTAGGGTGCGTTGGGAAACACCCCCTAGGGTGGATAAAGCGCTCACACGCTTGTAAGGGCTCTACCCTCTCCTGAGATGGCCGCCCTTAAGGATCCTGCTGATAGAAAGCAGGAGGGTATCCTAAAATGTATTTACACACATACTGGTGTTATACTGCGACCAGCAATCGCCTCAGCCTGGATGTGCAGTGCTGGGTTGGCGTGGTCGGATTCCCTGACTGAAAATATTGATACCCTAGATAGGGACAGTATATTTTTGCCTATAGAGCATTTAAAAGATGCATTTCTATATATGCGTGATGCACAGCAGAATATTTGCCGACTGGCATCAAGTCTAAGTGCGTTGTCCATTTCTACCAGTAGAGGGTTATGGACACGTCAGTGGTCAGGTGATGCGTATTCCAAACGGCATTTGGAAGTATTGCCTTAATAAGGGGAGGAGTTATTTGGGGTCGGTCTTTCAGACCTGGTGGCCACGGCAACAGCTGGGAAATCCACGTTTGTACCCCAGGTCGCCTCTCAACATGAGAAGACGCCGTATTATCAGGCGCAGTCTTTTCGTGGACAAGCGGGCAAAATGTTCCTCATTTCTGCCCCGTGACAGAGGGAGAGGAAAAAGGCTGCAGAAATCAGCCAGTTCCCAGGAACAGAAACCCTCTCCCGCCTCTGCCAAGCCCTCAGTATGACGCTGGGGCTTTACAAGCAGAATCAGGCACGGTGGGGGGCCCGTCTCAATGAATTTCAGCGCGCAGTGGGCTCACTCGCAAGTAGACCCCTGGATCCTTCAGGTGATATCTCAGGGGTACAAATTAGAATTCGAGACGTCTCCCCCTCGCCGTTTTCCTAAAGTCGGCTTTACCGATGTCTCCTTCTGACAGGGAGACAGTTTTGGAAGCCATTCACAAGCTGTATTCCCAGCAGGTGATAATCAAGGTACCCCTCCTGCAACAGGGAACGGGGTATTATTCCACACTGTTGTGGTACCGAAGCCGGACGGCTCGGTGAGACCGATTCTAAATCTAAAATCTTCGAACACTTACATACAGAGGTTCAAATTCAAGATTGAGTCACTCAGAGCAGTGATTGCGAACCTGGAAGAAGGGGACTACATGATGTCTCGGGACATCAAGGATGCTTACCTTCATGTCAAAATTTACCCTTCTCACCAAGGGTACCTCAGGTTTATGGTACAGAACTGTCACTATCAGTTCAGACGCTGCCGTATGGATGGTCCACGGCACCCCGGGTCTTTACCAAGGTAATGGCCGAAATGATGATATTCCTTCGAAGGAAGGGAATTTGTTATCCCTTACTTGGACGATTCCCTGATAAGGGTAAGATCCAGGGAACAGTTGGAGGTCGGTGTAGCACTATCTCAGGTAGTGTTGCGGCAGCACGATTGGATTCTCAATATTCCAAAATCGCAGCTGGTTCCGACGACTTGTCTTCTGTTCCTAGGGATGATCCTGGACACAGTCCAGAAAAAGGTGTTTCTCCCGGAGGGGAAAGACAGGGAGTTATCCGAGCTAGTCAGGAACCTCCTAAAACCGAGCCAAGTCTCAGTGCATCAATGCACAAGGGTTCTGGGTAAAATGGTGGCTTCCTACGAAGCAATCCCATTCGTCAGATTCCACGCAAGAACTTTCCAGTGGGACCTGCTGGACAAATGGTCCGGGTCGCATCTTCAGATGCATCAGCGGATAACCCTGTCACCAAGGACAAGGGTGTCCCTCCTGTGGTGGTTGCAGAGTGCTCATCTTCTAGAGGGCCGCAGATTCGGCATTCAGGACTGGGTCCTGGTGACCACGGATGCCAGCCTGCGAGGCTGGGGAGCAGTCACACAGGGAAGGAATATCCAGGGCTTATGGTCAAGCCTGGAGACATCACTTCACATAAATATCCTGAAGCTAAGGGCCATTTACAATGCTCTAAGCTTAGCAAGACCTCTGCTTCAAGGTCAGCCGGTGTTGATCCAGTCGGACAACATCACGGCAGTCACCCACGTAAACAGACAGAGTGGCACAAGAAGCAGGAGGGCAATGGCAGAAGCTGCAAGGATTCTTCGCTGGGCGGAAAATCATGTGATAGCACTGTCAGCAGTATTCATTCCGGGAGTGGACAACTGGGAAGCAGACTTCCTCAGCACGACCTCCACCCGGGAGAGTGGGGACTTCACCCAGAAGTCTTCCACATGATTATAAACCGTTGGGAAAAACTCGACAGGTATTGCGCCAGGTCAAGGGACCTTCAGGCAATAGCTGTAGACGCTCTGGTAACACCGTGGGTGTACCAGTCAGTGTATGTGTTCCCTCCTCTGCCTCTCATACCCAAGGTACTGAGATTGATAAGATGGAGAGGAGTAAGCACTATATTCGTGGCTCCGGATTGGCCAATAAGGACTTGGTAACCGGAACTTCAAGAGATGCTCACGGAGGATCCTTGGCCTCTACCTCTAAGAAGGGACCTGCTCCAACAAGGACCCTGTCTGTTCCAAGACTTACCGCGGCTGCGTTTGACGGCATGGCGGTTGAACGCCGGATCCTGAAGGAAAAAAGGCATTCCGGATGAAGTCATCCCTATCCTGATCAAAGCCAGGAAGGATGTAACCGCAAAACATTATCACCGCATTTGGCGAAAATATGTTGCGTGGTGCGAGGCCAGTAAGGCCCGATGGAGGAAATTCAACTGGGTCGATTCCTACATTTCCTGCAAACAGGAGTGTCTATGGGCCTGAAATTGGGGTCTATTAAGGTTCAAATTTCGGCCCTGTCAATTTTCTTCCAAAAAGAACTAGCTTCAGTCCCTGAAGTTCAGACGTTTGTAAAAGGGGTACTGCATATACAGCCTCCTTTTGTGCCTCCAGTGGCACTTTGGGATCTCAATGTAGTTTTTTGGGTTCCAAAAGTCACATTGGTTTGAACCACTTAAATCTGTGGAGTTAAAATATCTCACATGGAAAGTGGTCATGCTGTTGGCCCTGGCCTGGGCCAGGCGCGTGTCAGAATTGGCGGCTTTATCCTGTAAAAGCCCTTATCTGATTTTCCATTCGGACAGGGCGGAATTGAGGACTCGTCCTCAGTTTCTCCCTAAGGTGGTTTCAGCGTTTCACCTGAACCAACCTATTGTGGTGCCTGCGGCTACTAGGGACTTGGAGGACTCCAAGTTGCTAGACGTTGTCAGGGCCCTGAAAATACATGTTTCCAGGACGGCTGGAGTCAGAAAATCTGACTCGCTGTTTATCCTGTATGCACCCAACAAGCTGGGTGCTCCTGCTTCTAAGCAGACTATTGCTCGTTGGATTTGTAGTACAATTCAGCTTGCACATTCTGTGGCAGGCCTGCCACAGCCAAAAATCTGTAAATGCCCACTCCACAAGGAAGGTGGGCTCATCTTGGGCGGCTGCCCGAGGGGTCTCGGCTTTACAACTTTGCCGAGCAGCTACTTGGTCAGGAGCAAATACGTTTGTAAAATTCTACAAAATTGATACCCTGGCTGAGGAGGACCTGGAGTTCTCTCAATTGGTGCTGCAGAGTCATCCGCACTCTCCCGCCCGTTTGGGAGCTTTGGTATAATCCCCATGGTCCTTACGGAGTCCCCAGCATCCACTTAGGACGTTAGAGAAAATAAGAATTTACTTACCGATAATTCTATTTCTCGTAGTCCGTAGTGGATGCTGGGCGCCCATCCCAAGTGCGGATTGTCTGCAATACTGGTACATAGTTATTGTTACCAAAAAATCGGGTTATTGCTGTAGTGAGCCATCTTTTCTAGAGGCTCCTCTGTTATCATGCTGTTAACTGGGTTCAGATCACAAGTTGTACGGTGTGATTGGTGTGGCTGGTATGAGTCTTACCCGGGATTCAAAATCCTTCCTTATTGTGTACGCTCGTCCGGGCACAGTATCCTAACTGAGGCTTGGAGGAGGGTCATAGGGGGAGGAGCCAGTGCACACCAGATAGTCCTAAAGCTTTCTTTAGATGTGCCCAGTCTCCTGCGGAGCCGCTATTCCCCATGGTCCTTACGGAGTCCCCAGCATCCACTACGGACTACGAGAAATAGAATTATCGGTAAGTAAATTCTTATTATTGAACATTTCACACCACTTTCTCACATCACCATACACCTGCTTAATTTGACGATACATTTAGGCAGGTCTCACTTTCTGCACACTCACAGTCAGAGGAAATTTCTTTTGTAGGGTTAATTTTAACAACACACAACATAACAACCATAACAGCACACTACTCACAGAGCACTTACAAAACAGGTTAGTGAGGCCGCCCGACCATAAATTGAGGAGGGTGAATGACCTGCACTGTGGGAATGCACAAAAAGTCTTTATGTTCTAGATGTATAACAAATACCTTTCTCAAGGGGTGGTCTTCAGTATGCCGACTGTCGGGATCCCGGCGCAAAGTATACCGGCGCTGGAATCCCGACAGCCGACATACCGACACTTTTTCTCCCTCGTGGGGGTCCACGACCCCCTTGGAGGGAGAATAAAATAGCGTGGCGCACATAGCGCGCCACCGTGCCCCGCAGCGTGGCGAGCGCAGCGAGGCCACAATGGGCTAATTTGCGCTCGCCACGCTGTCGGTATGCCGGCGGTCGGGAGCCCAGCCGCCGGCATACCATACTACACCCTTCTCAAGGGCTAATACATGTTCTAAAGTTCCTTTTATCCCCAGAAACAAGCACCAAATTAGGCAATACACCGGCGTTTTTCAACCGCTGTGCCGCGGCACACTAGTGTGCCGCGGGCGGTTCTCAAATGTGCCGCCAGAGATGCCCATTGTCACCTCACTCGGGCAGCGCTGGGATCTCCTGAGTTGCCCCGACACAGCCCGGATCGTGACCTGTGGAGATGCAGCGTGACTTCATAGGTCACGCACGTCTCCTTCCCCTCCGTCTGCCTCTGCCGAGTTGCTTCCTGCTCATCGCTGCTGCTCCCTGCTCCATGGCAGACACTCGCGCTGCTGGCGTTGGAATAGCTGCTGTAGGGGGTCAGTATTTTTATTTATTTTATTACATTAGGGGCCAATATTTGTAATTGCTGTGGGGGTCAATACGTATCATTAGTGTGGGGGCCAATGTGTGCCATTACTGTGGGGGCCAATGTGTGCCATTACTGTGGGGGCCAGTGCATTTGTTTTATTAATGTGGGGGCATAATGTGTAATTACTGTGGGGACAGAGTGTTTAAATGCTGTGGGGGAAAATGTGTTTTATTACTGCAAGTGGGCCAGTGCATGTAATATATCTTGATATTTGTTATTATATATTTTTGATAGTGTGCCTCAGCATTTTGAAATCTTGTTTAGTGTGCCGCGACTTTAAAAAGGTTGAAAATCACTGCTATACACACTTTCCTGTGATCACCTGTAATTTCTAGTGATGTGCAGTTCGGTTTTCCTGAAATATGAACACACCCGAACTTAGAGGTTTCGAGTGAATCGAGTCCCAGTTCGGAATCACTTTGAGGTTACGAATGGAACTGACACCCGACATAGGTCTGTTGTAAATTCAGTTTTAAAAACCTAACTCAGGTTTTGAATTGCATGTAAACCGGTCCAAATTACATGAATTTAGCTACTTTCATGTATATATACACACACACACACACACACACACACACACACACACACACACACACACACACACACACACACACACACACACTATATATAATATATATATAGTTGCAAGAAAACGTATGTGAACCCTTTGGTATTTACAGGATTTGTGCATAAATTGGTCATAAAATATGTTCTGATCTTCATCTAAGTCACAACAATAGACAAACACAGTCTGCTGAAACTAATACCACACAGACAATTATATGTTCTCTTGTTTTTATTGAACACACCATGTAAACATTCACCGTGCAGGGTGGACAAAGTATGTGAACCCTTGGCTTTAATAACTGGTTGACCCTCCTTTGGCAGCAATAACTTCAACCAAACATTTCCTATAGTTGCATATCAGACCTGCACAATGGTCAGAGGGAATTTTGGACCATTCCTCTTTACAAAACTGTTTCAGTTCAGCAATATTCTTGGGGTGTCTGGTGTGAATCGCTCTCTTGATGTCATGCCACAGCATCTCAATCGGGTTGAGGTTGGTACTGGGCCATTCCAGAAGGCGTATTTTCTTCTGTTGAAGCCATTCTGTTGTTGATCTACTTCTGTGCTTTGGGTTATTGTCCTATTGCATCACTCATCTTCTGTTGAGCTTCAATTGGTGGACAGATGGCCTTAAGTTCTCCTGCAAAATGTCTTGATAAATTTGGGAATTCATTTTTCTGTCGTTGATCGCAACCTGTCCAGGCCCCGAGGAAAGGAGCCCCAAACCATGATGCCCCCACCACCATACTTCACAGTTGGGATGAGGTTTTGATGTTGGTGTGATGTGCCTTTTTTTCTCCATACATAGTGTTGTGTGTTCCTTCCAAACAACTCAACTTTGGTTTCATCTGTCCACAGAATATTTTGCCAGTAGTGCTGTGGAACATTCAGGTGCTCTTTTGCAAACTTCAAACGTGCAGCAATGTTTTTTTTGGACAGCAGTGGCTTCCTCCGTGTTACCCTCCCATGAACTCCATTCTTGTTCAGTGTTTTACGCATGGTAGATTCATGAACAGAGATGTTAGCATGTGCCAGATATTTCTGTAAGTCTTCAGCTGACACTCTAGGATTCTTCTTTACCTCACTGAGCATTCTGCGCTGTGCTCTTGCAGTCATCTTTACAGTACACCCACTCCTAGGGAGAGTAGCAACAGTGCTGAAATTTCTCCATTTATAGACAATTTGTCTTACCGTGGACTGATGAACATCAAGGCTTTTAGAGATACTTTTCTAACCCTTTCCAGCTTTATTCAAGTCAACAATTCTTAATCGTAGGTCTTCTGAGAGCTCTTTTCTGCGAGGCATGGTTCACATCAGGCTCAAAAACTGGTGTGTGTTTTTTATAGGGCAGGGCAGCTTTAACCAACACCTCCAATCTCGTCTCATTGATTGGACTCCAGGTTGGCTGACTCCTGACTCAAATTAGCTCTTGGAGAAGTCATTAGCCTAGGGGTTAACATACTTTGTCCACCCTGCACTGTGAATATTTACATGGTGTGTTCAATAAAAACATGAGAACATATAATTGTTTGTGTGGTACTAGTTTCAGCAGACTGTGTTTGTCTATTGTTGTGACTTAGATGAAGATCAGAACATATTTTATGACCAATTTATGCACAAATCCAGGAAATTCAAGAGTTCACATACTTTTTCTTGCAACTGTATGTGTATATATATATATATATATATATATACACACACACACACACACACACACACACACACACACACACAGTGGTGAAAGTAGAAAAAAAAATCTTAGTGGTACTGAATGTTCACTAAAAAAAAAAAAATGGTCATGGCCACTGAAAAATGGGGGCATGTCAACATGGCACACCACACATTTTATGTGAGTCTGGTAACTCTCCTTTTCTATTACATATGCATTTTACCTATATTGTGTTTTCTCACAATGGGGAACCTCTGAAGAAATGTATCCTCCCTGGTCAGACAGTGTCTTTAGTTGACATTCACTGTTCATGTAGGATATCACATGGTTCGGTAGATGTCTGTGTAGGAATATTACCATGGTCATCATCATACAACAGCGGTTCAACCACACTCGTGCCCCCTGCGTCTCTTAGCCACACCGGCATCTCCCATTGCGTCGCTCAGCCTCACCATATCCCCAGTGTCTCTCAGCCATACCATCTCCCCACTGTGTCTCTCAGCCATGCCATAATCTTCCCTGAGTAGGGCCAGATTAACAATGGGGTAAATGGAGCTACAGCTCTAGGCCTCCAAATAAAAATAGGCCCATCATCATGACACATTTTATGAAAACAAGCCACCTAGCTGGCAATAGAATCGGCTATAAATCATAAGTAATAAAATCATAATTCTAGTTTCTCACAAAATTCTATTTTTATGCATTTTGCGAGACAGTGGGTCTGATAGTACACACCCATATATCACTGACCACACCCACACAACACTAATCACAGCTCCTCCCCTTCTCAGTATAGGTCCATAAAAATATTTCAGCCCCAGTCCCTTGTGGCCCTTCATTCGGCCCTGCCCTGGGTCATTTCTCAGCAATGCCATCATCTCCCGCCTGCATCACTCAGCCACACCATCATCTTCCGCCTGCATATTCCTGCCACACCATCATCTTCCGCCTGCATATTCCTGCCACACCATCATCTTCCGCCTGCATATTCCTGCCACACCATCATCTTCCGTCTGCATATTCCTGCCACACCAGCGGTGCAAGTATGCGGGTACGCTCGGGTAAGAATTTGGCAGCGGGTGCGCAGTACCACCTGTTACACACTTTGCCATTACTACAATTATAATGTGCCACAAAGCAACAAGACCATGGTGCTTGGCAGCATGATGGCTCCTCCCACTTTGTCAGGGTTACTGGGAGTGCGACAGTGGCTGTAGATTCCTGTTATAATGGAAGCATTACTATATATTGTTATTAAATTGGGGGAAATACTATATATTTCTATTATACTGGAGGCATTATTATATATTTTAGCCTTGCCTCCAGATTCCATCCAAAAAGGGGCTGTTGTGTGGCCACGCCGCTAGTGTCATATAGCCACTCCCACTAGCAGCATGTGGCCATACCCCCTCATAACACATGACCACGCCCATTTTTTGGCACTCAGTACCACTAAGAAAATATTTCTACTGGCACCACTGTGCAACACCATCATCTTCCGTCTGCATATTCCTGCTACACCATCATCTTTGTGTCTCTCAGTCTCCTACCCTTCAGTCTGTCTCCCAGCCTGCCCCGATTATTTTGTGCTCAGTCTCCCCCTATTCATTCTTTGTTTCTCAGCCTGCTCCCTGTGTCTCTCAGCCTGCCCCCTTTAATTATTTGTCTCTCAGTCTGCCCCCGTTCACTGCAGGCCAGCCACTCTTACCTCTGCTTTCTCAGTCAGTGAAGCCAGGCAGGTGCCGCAGGAAGTAGACAGTAGGCTCTTCTTCACATTGGGACAGGGAGCAACACGTGATGTGATGGCGCACTCTCAGCAGTCCTGACCCCATGCTAAATGGAAGAAGCTTCCATGCCACTGAGCGCTCAGCAGTGCAGTATAAACAAACAGTGGCTGCAAGGTGGTTGGGCTGTATGGCGTACTGGCTGCCAATTTCTTAATGGTACGCCATACCGGCCCGTGACGCCATACTTGCACCACTGTAAAATATATATATTCAGTGGTCGAAGTGGAAATTTTGAAGTGGGGGTATGGAAAAGTCAAGGATGCAATTATGCGCGCGCTCTAGAAAAGGGGGCATGGTCACCCAAATGGGGGGGTGTCCAGTGTAGTAGAACCCCTTATACTATCTAGTACTGGTGCCCCTTTCACCTTATTGCACACGTTACGAGCTGAAAATCCACATTATAGCACACAGTACGAGCGGAAATTCACATTATAGCACACGGTACGTGCCGAAATTCACATTATAGCACACTGAATGAGCCGAAATTCACATTATAGCACATTGAATGAGCCGAAATTCACATTATAGCACACTGAATGAGCTGAAATTCACATTGTAGCACACTGAATGAGCCGAAATTCACATTATAGCACACTGAATGAGCCGAAATTCACATTATAGCACACTGAAAGAGCCAAAATTCACATTATAGCACACTGAATGAGCCGAAATTCACATTATAGCACACTGAATGAGCCGAAATTCACATTATAGCACACTGAAAGAGCCAAAATTCACATTATAGCACACTGAATGAGCCGAAATTCACATTATAGCACACTGAATGAGCCAAAATTCACATTATAGCACACTGAATGAGCCGAAATTCACATTATAGCACACTGAATGAGCCAAAATTCACATTATAGCACACTGAATGAGCCGAAATTCACATTATAGCACACTGAATGAGCCGAAATTCACATTATAGCACACTGAATAAGCCGAAATTCACATTATAGCACACTGAATAAGCCAAAATTCACATTATAGCACACTGAATGAGCTGAAATTCACATTATAGCACACTGAATGAGCTGAAATTTACATTATAGCACGTGGTGTGATCCACAATTCAGGGACAGGGACAGCCAGAGTGACAGCAGGGATAGCCAGAGTGATAGCAGGGACAGGGAGAGAGAGAGAGAGAGAGAGAGAGAGTGACAGCAGGGACAGGGAGAGTAACAACAGGGAGAGAGAGTGACAGCAGGGAGAGACAGAGTGACAGCAGGGAGAGACAGAGTGACAGCAGAAAGAGAGAGAGTGACAGCAGGGAGAGAGAGAGTGACAGCAGGAAGAGATAGAGTGACAGCAGGGAGAGAGAGAGTGACAGCAGAAAGAGAGAGAGTGACAGCAGGGAGAGAGAGAGTGACAGCAGGAAGAGATAGAGTGACAGCAGGGAGAGAGAGAGTGATGACAGTAACAGCAGGGCGAGAGAGAGTGACAGCAGGGAGAGAGAGTGACAGTAGGGACAGGGACAGCAACGACAGGGAGAGAGGGTGACAGCAGGGGAACATTACCTGACTGTGGTTGGCTGAGGCACCCATGGGCAGCGGCGGTGATAAGGAGGCCTTTGGTGCAGTGAGGTCCCTCTGACCACCATTTGTTGTAGGCGGTGAGCGGCGCTGAGTGGCTGGGTGTCTGGCGGCGGTGAGCAGCTGGGCGGCTGGCGGTGCTGGGCGGCTGGCGGCAGTGAGCGGCTGTGAGCTAGTCCAGCGCTCTACACAGCCGCCGAGCAGGGACGGGAGCACTATGTGCAGCAGGATGGCCACTTCCCTCGCCTCCTGCTGCACACTTTTTCATTTAATAAAATAAAAAAACAGTGGAAGAAGTGGCGGTATACCATACCACCGTATACCGCCCCACTTTGACCACTGTATATATATAAATATTGGTAAACAAATTGGAGAGCGCAAATGAGTAATAAAAAGTATATAGTTTTACTTGTAAATACTGCTTACATACATTTCAGTTTAAAACAAACGGCATGTGTGGAATACTGCAACTCAGCCACTGCATCCGTACTGCAGACTTCTCTCAGGGCCCGCTCTGGTCACGGTCACTGACGTCACAACGTCCACGACCAATTTTAGATGGCTTGTCCATATTGATCCTGACTCAACACAAATTAGAAAGCACATATTAGATGGATACAGCACATTGTGATGAGTCAGGATCAATATGGACAAGCCGTCTAAAATTATAATTATACAAATAATGCTTGATAAAGGGTTAAATCCTGTTAAAATGTATATGTTTTTCAGAACAATTCCGGGACAATAACATCCAAACGGTTATTCTTATAAGGATCCTCTCTTAAAACTATTATCCTTGTATGTACATATTTATATGTGTCTAATAGTACTAATTAAATAACGAGAGAAACATGGGAAAGAACCGCCCAATATGGGTTTATAAGAAACATCTTTTGTGAATGCAAACCACACCCCTGACGAAGTCCCTGATTGGACGAAACGCGTAGGACGTGGCTTGGACGTGGACGTTGTGATGTCAGTGACCGTGACCAGAGCGGGCCCTGAGAGAAGTCTGCAGTACGGATGCAGTGGCTGAGTTGCAGTATTCCACACATGCCGTTTGTTTTAAACTGAAATGTATGTAAGCAGTATTTACAAGTAAAACTATATACTTTTTATTACTCATTTGTGCTCTCCAATTTGTTTACCACAAACAAACAACAGCTTGGCGCTAATTGTTAATTAGATAGTGTGTGCATAAATTACCATAAAGGAACACTCTTGGTTTAGATGGCAGCTGTTACAGAGGGAAAGTACACTACCCTCTAACTGAACAAACCATACAAACAAAAATACCAGCGCTAATCCAAAACATATGTGTTCCTTTATTATAAACAATTTAAAAACAATTTATACATATAAATACCATATTCCTCGGTACCTGATTACTCCTGCAAGTATAAAATATTCCACATGAGTAGTACTATGCAGTCTAGAAGAGAATTAGTGATAATTTAGACCATAAATAGTTAATCATATCATATGAGTGTGATCACTCTAGCCTGACAGTCTCTTCCAGCAATGATGAAACGGCTTAGTATAAATCAGTCAATTAATAGCAGCTGTAGGTAATTGTAACAATTCCCACTAAGACAAATTTAATAGTGGGTTCCGTATTTCAAATTGAGTGATGATAATTCAGTGCTTGTAAATCAAGCTATCACAAAACCGTGTAAATGTCCGTGTAGCTACTGCATACAACCTGCCTTTATAGGTTAGAATTCAACCTTTGTGGTCCGATGCGTTGGTATCTCCCGACTCCTGGTGCATAAATGGCCGTTTTGAATGAGTCTTATCCGGAGTGTCCAACCAAGGGTCCAATTCAGAGCAGGTGAGGTAAGCTGAGGCAGGCTTAGATAACCGGTACCGGGTGGGTGAATAGCTCTTACGCGTTTCTCCGCCTATCGATTGTTCAGCGATTATTACACCTGTAATACGTAGGACGTCCCTATGAGCGGGAGACTGTTTGCTATTTAAATGCTGCACGGAGAGACGGTGATATATTTCTCTGAGGAAGCCGCTGAACAATCGATAGGCGGAGAAACGCGTAAGAGCTATTCACCCACCCGGTACCGGTTATCTAAGCCTGCCTCAGCTTACCTCACCTGCTCTGAATTGGACCCTTGGTTGGACACTCCGGATAAGACTCATTCAAAACGGCCATTTATGCACCAGGAGTCGGGAGATACCAACGCATCGGACCACAAAGGTTGAATTCTAACCTATAAAGGCAGGTTGTATGCAGTAGCTACACGGACATTTACACGGTTTTGTGATAGCTTGATTTACAAGCACTGAATTATCATCACTCAATTTGAAATACGGAACCCACTATTAAATTTGTCTTAGTGGGAATTGTTACAATTACCTACAGCTGCTATTAATTGACTGATTTATACTAAGCCGTTTCATCATTGCTGGAAGAGACTGTCAGGCTAGAGTGATCACACTCATATGATATGATTAACTATTTATGGTCTAAATTATCACTAATTCTCTTCTAGACTGCATAGTACTACTCATGTGGAATATTTTATACTTGCAGGAGTAATCAGGTACCGAGGAATATGGTATTTATATGTATAAATTGTTTTTAAATTGTTTATAATAATTTGTTTACCAGTTTCTACTTTGCTCCGGTGGCACGGAGGGGATTGAAGCGCATTTGGACACTATTCTGGATATCCAAGGATTATAGCGCAAAGGACTGATTTCTGTTTGTATATATATATATATATATATATGTATATGTAATATGGAATAGTCCGGCCCTCCCTAATATTCTAAAGAAACCGTCCGGGGGCCCTTCGTCAGGTAAAGTGCATAGAAGAAAAAGAAACAGCGGCACTCCAGGTCTTGTGTCAGCAAATCGTGTTGTATTCAAGCATTTGGTGAGAAATGCATGTCCGACGTTTCGGAGCTCGTAGCCCCTTTTTTAAAATTCACATTGAAAAAGGGGCTAGGAGCCCCGAAACAGCGGACATGCATTTCTCACCAAATGCTTGAATACAAAATTATTTGCTGACACATGACCCGGAGTGCAGCTGTTGCTTTTTCTTATATATATAATATATATATATATAATATAATATAATACTGTGATGAACAAACATTGCATGGTGAGTTAACACATGTCATCAGTGGGCGTCAACCCTGCATCCCCTGTGGCCTGCCATGCTGACTGCTGAAAGCACATGTCCTCAGGAGTATAAGGTATGATTTTGTGGACTGCATTCACTTATGCTTGAAATAGGGGATTAATTCTCAGAAACGTTGCACAATAAACTGCACTAATTTGAAATAAACCCTGGAGTGCCGTGCGTTGACTCACCTTGCAAGGTTCAATCATCACAGTATTATATTCTTACTGCAAAGGCACCTAGGCCTGGGAATCTCATCTCTGGAGTGCCGGTCCAACAGCACCCTATATATACATAATATGGTAATGAATTAAAACCAAAACAATGGGATCCGTGCACATCCCTAGTAATTACTCGGCACCTACACTAACCTGCTCATTAATGTGCCCACGAATCTTACTAAAAACCTGCAAAATGTAAATTGCATGTGGTACTCAACTTCTGCCATGCAGATACTATTTTCCCATAAGAATAAATGCAAATGGTAGTTTCACTGAGGAAAAAACAAAATAACTTTATTTTTGTGCGACATACATGTTAGACAGACAGGCCTCGGTCAGTGAGTCCCAGGGGCCCCCAGTACAGTGCACTGCCTCATGCACCAGCAGTAGTTTTGGCCCTGTGTGACCTTAGGTAGGATGGTGCTGGAGCTGGTTGTTGCTTTATCAGCCCCTTTTATAATCTGCCTGGATAAACTGCACTGGTGTAAGTATCATTCCCTGTCACCTAATGGCACCCAGCCTTCAAATGATTAATATAATATTAAGTTAATGGACAATTGCAATGATTGCACAGATGAAACTGAGTTTTTATGTTGAGTGTTGAACTCTCATACAGGTGTGATTAGTTGTCATGGAAACATAAAATGATTAATTGCTATGGAAACAGAGAGAGGTGAATAGTTCAGGTTTAGAAATCCCCAAAGAAGAAAAGTGACAAAAATCATGAAATACGTAGTAGAACCAGAAAATCCAACAGAGAATATTATCTGCAAGACGACTGTACAAAGGGGTTTAAAAACTCAAAAGGTTATAAACAACAAGAGGAATTTCACACCATTAAAAGGCGGAAAGTGATTTGTACTGTTGCCTTAACTGACCTAGTTTCTCTTACCCTAGCATACCTCCCAACATGACCCTCTCCAGGAGGGACACAATGCTCTGCTTCTGGACTTTTCCCTTTCTCTATGATTGCCGGCACCTGTGTTGAACAGGTTAATGGATAATGGAGAGGGTCATGTTGGGAGGTATGCCCTAGTACAGTGGTTCTCAAACTCGGTCCTCAGGACTCCACACAGTGCATGTTTTGCAGGTAACCCAGCAGGTGCACAGGTGTATTAGTTAATCACTGACACATGTTAAAAGGTCCACAGGTGGAGTTAATTATGTCACTTGTGATTCTGTGAGGAGACCTGCAAAACATGCACCGTGTGGGGTCCTGAGGACCGAGTTTGAGAACCTGTGCCCTAGTATTTGCCTATATTATAAATTACTTTCTGTTTGTAATGTTGCTTAGTTTATATGTGAAGACTTGCATCACTTCTGGGTTTCTAATGTCTTTGTTTGCAAAGCTGGGATGTGGATGAGTGGATAGAAGATGGTTTGTTTTCCATCATCGTTATCATCAAAGCTGATTTATAAGACACCACGGGGTATATTTACTAAGCTCCCGATTTTGACCGATTTGGTGTTTTTCATCAAAGTGTCATCTGGGGAATTTACTAAACTAAAATCTTGGCAGAGATGAGGGCATTCGTATTTTTTTGAAGTAAAAAAAAAAATACGAATGAACACACCATCGGTCAAATACGCCTGTTATTTTATACAGCTCGGTAATTTACTAAAAATTCGAATTCACAATTACTGCCGGCAATAGCCAAACACTGCCGTGAAAAAATACAAATCGTAAAAAAAAGCAGTTTTCAAATAGACCTGCTTTTTTTTTTACCATGTTCTGATAGGCATGCATTGATCAGTGAGATCCGTGCATGTTTATCAGTGGGAAGGGGTGTGAAAGAGTTAAAAATCTGGAAAAAAATTGCATGGGGTCCCCCCTCCTAAGCATAACCAGCTTTTGGGCTCTTTGAGCCGGTCCTGGTTGTAAAAACAGGGGGGGGGGGAATTAACAGGGGTTCCCCCATATTTTAACAACCAGCAACGGGCTCTGCGCTTGGTCCTGGTTCAAAAAATATGGGGGACAAAAGACGTAGGGGTCCCCCATATTTTTAACACCAGCACCGGGCTCCACTAGTCAGAGAGATAATGCCACAGCCGGGGGACACTTTTATATTGGTCCCTGCGGCCCTGGCATTAAATCAACAACTAGTCACCCCTGGCCGGGGTACCCTGGAGGAGTGGGGACCTCTTAAATCAAGGGGTCCCCCCCCCTCCAGCCACCCAAGGGCCAGGGGTGAAGCCCGAGGCTGTCTCCCCATCCAAGGGTGGCAGATGGGAGGCTGATAGCCTTTTGTTTAAAAAAAATATTGTTTTTTGTAGCAGTACTACAAGTCCCAGCAAGCCTCCCCCGCAAGCTGGTACTTGGAGAACCACAAGTACCAGCATGTGGGGGGAAACGGGCCCGCTGGTACTTGTAGTTCTACTACAAAAAAATACCCAAATAAAAACAAAACACACACACCGTGATAGTAAAATTTTATTAAACATACATGCACACTTACATTCATACATACTTACCTATGTTGACACGAAGCAGTCGGTCCCCTTGTCCAGTAGAATCCACGGGGTACCTGTAAATAAAAATTATACTTACAAAAAATCCGGGGTAGATCGGTCTTCTTCTTTAAATTTGCAATCCAGGGACTTGGTAAAATAAAAAAACGGATTACCCGAACCACGCACTGAAAGGGGATCCATGTTTACACATGGATCCCCTTTCCCCGACTGGCGGGACCCCCCGTGACTGCTGTCAAAGAGGGTCCCTTTAGCCAATTAGGGAGTGCCACGTCATGGCACTCTCCTGATTGGCTGTGCGGTCCTGAGCTCAGTCAGGCTCAGGAGCGCCCAGGACACAGAGGGCTCTCCAGTAGCAAGTAAGATCACAACTGCTGATTTATGTACGCACAGAAAGTGCTGTCTGAACGGCCATGACACGCGTCTCAATGAGCCTCACTGTGCGAATGGGTATATGTGGGAGGACAGACCGTGGCTGTGAGAGCTTACAGTCTAAAATGAGGAGGCAAAGGGAGACAGGAAGAGTTGGTGGAACAGGGGCAGATGAGACAAGTGGTGGGATATGTATGAAGTGGAAGTGGGGTAGGTACTGGTGAAGTTGTGGGTTTTGAGGGAAAACTGTAGTAAAAGCTGTAGGAGTCATTGCTCAGTCGGGTAGGGAGTTTCACAAGTAAGGAGCAGCACATGAGAAGTGTAGTATGGAGGAGTGCACCTCCGGTCCCACTGCTTCCTGGTTCCCTCCCCCCAGTGTCTACTGTGCTGCCTATCACTGCTGAACAGCCAGCCTGGCAGCACCCCCCAAACCAGTGACTGCATACACTAGCAGCCACTGTGGAAATGTAAAAATAAGCAGCTCTCACCTTCCCTAAGGAGCTCCAGGGGCTGCAGAGATGATCACGTGCCGGGAAAACAAAGCCATGATGGTAGCGATGTTCTAATCATCGATGGTTGTGATGTTCCAACCACCAATGTTTCTACCAATGTTTAAAAAAATATATATATATTTTTTTTAAATGCTTTTTTTTTTAGAAGAAAATTATATTGGATATACTTTAAGTAAATGTTCTTAACCTAATAATTCAATCATAAAAAGCAACAATTTCTGAGTGTTTTTTGAAAAAATATTAGTCAGTTAAGTGGTTAAGCATATTTAATATTGAGTTCAATTATTAACACATTTATGCCTTCTCTCTGAATAAAGCAACAGTTGCTCAGGAATGCTAACTTAAACTTAAAATTAGAAATGGAAAGTAAATTACGCTGGTAGGCAACAATTCAGATTGTCAAAAATTTTATTTTTATTTTCTTTATGATAACATCAAGTTATTTAAAATAAGCATATTATACTGATATTTGACAATTCAAATGACCTGTTAATTAATATGTGACTATAAAATTGACAACGCAAATTGCAATAATGCAGTGAACTATAAAAATATATGAAAACAATTATTTGCCTTATTTACAACAATATTTGTAGGAGGATACATCATAAAAACAAACACATACTGTATATCTCTAATAATAAGACAGGCATTTATACATAAATATTTGCTTTCATTGTAAGAGGGATAACAGAAAGTGATAATTTCCTATGGATTACAACTTTGCTCTGAGCTCCAGGTTTCACGTTTCCCTATTTGTGCAGACCATAAGGTTCTTCTGAGGTTTTAAGTTATCTTATTATATTATTGTTTTAATAAACTGAAACAATAATATCAAATGGGTTGGGGCTGGGAGACCGGCGCTTGAGATCCCGAAGGTCAGCATACCGATCCCGGGACCGTGGCAGCAGAATGCCGGTGGTGGTGTCGGCGAACGCAACAAAGCCACATGAGGGCTCACTGCGCTCGCCACACAGCTGGCTTGGTGGCTCGCCACAGGTTCTATTCCCACTCTATGGTTGCCATGGACACCTACGAGTGGGAATAGTCCCTGTGGGTCAGCATTCTGACTGCCGGCATTTTGATTGCTCGGGATCCTGGTGTCGGCATAGTGACCACATCCCTATCAAATTTTACCCATCATGATAATCAGGACTTGGATTATGGTAAATATTGCCTTTTAAGTCATAATGTGTAACAGAAGAATGCGGTCGTGTGACAAACAGAACACGAGTCATGGGGTAAACATCTGCAAGCAGCCACTTCTCAGTATGTTTAAGCCTGGAATTTTGAGCATTGTGTTTTGTTTTAATATTATTGCTGTATAGAATTGACCCCATAGTCTGACTCTGGTTTCCCAACTTTGGGCCTGATTCAGAGTTGGACGGATATGCAGTAGCAGCTGCAAATTTTGTCGCGGCTGCTACTGTGAATTTATGCTAATGCCGCAGTCAATGGGTTGTCTTCTGAGATACCCACTGGCTGCAGCTTTAATACGCACCACCTAACGGACATCGGCCGCACTATCGGACATTAGAGCAAGCCTATCGGCCGCACTATCGGACATGCAGAACGTCCATCGTACATGGCCACGGTTGTCAGTGAAACTGCATCGTCTGACAAAAGTGACCCCCCCGTCCCCGTCACTGCCCTAGAAATGCCCAATTTCCCACCTCTGAGTCAGGCCCTTTATCACACCACAGAGTGTGATGGATTTAGCAGTGTCACTAACTAGAAAAGACACAATCCAGGGACAATACAATTGTGCAGTGAAGTGAGCATACAAATTCTTGAATTATATTTGAAATTCATCTGGCAATCCCTATTTACAACAATAACTACAGTATTGGCCCTTACATTATTGGAATTAACAATCTTCATATGATTAGAGTAGCAGAAAACTAAATTGCAAATGAAAAATAAAGGCACAAAGTATCATAATGTCACATATAACAACTCATATTTCACAGTTTATTCATGGAATACAAATGTTCTACTCCAGATGCTATGTGACCACATGGTGGCGCTAATGCTCCTTCTTGCATTGCAACTCTTGCAACATTTGCATGAGTTATTTTCAACTAAAAAGAAAATGACATTAGAGCAACCCTTATGCATGAGACAAGATACGTTTTTATTATGTAGTTATTTTTTGGCAGTACTAACTTTGTGTGTATGTATGTATATATATATATATATATATATATATATAAACATGAATAAAGAGAAACTTGAAAGTGCTAGCGCAGACCTGTAAAGTTGACCCTTGTACAGTTCTTGGCTGCAGGGCATAAAACGTAAGTCCAGACAGATCTGTACTGAACTGAGAATTCGGTGTAACGCAGTTTCTAGTTGGAAACGTCAGCTAAATTGCCATATCTATGACTGTCTTAGGTTCCACTATAAATATGATTTGCCCTGTTTGCAGAATTTGAGAAGATAGCTGGGAATATCTGACACCCCACTGATGAACCTGAGACAGTAATGCAGGTGTAGATACAGATCAGACACCTGCCTGTACAAGTTATTAGCGAACAAGAAAACTGTAGAGCGGCAAAGTAGAAGCTGCTTCTTCCACTAGAAACTGGATTAAGTTGGTGATTTAAATGTATAATTTCTGCATTTCTGTCATGGTCCAACAATCATAAAAATGTCTGTGTCAAAAATCAGAATTGGGATTGTCTCAATATATGTGCACAGTAGACCAACAGGTACAATTACACATAGGAAGAAATTAATCGCATTTCCATTTCACAGCATTTAGTTAACAAATGAACCCCAAAAATCTGTTAATTGTAAACAGTTTTTTTCTAACATTTTCTTTACCTTCTACATAACGTAAACAGTAATGGTATAATGATGTAGGGCAGGCATGTCCAAACTGCAGCCCTCCAGCTGTTGAGAAACTACATATCCCAGCATGCCCTGACACAGCTTTAGCATTCTCTGACAGCAAAACTGTGTCAGGGCATGCTGGGATATGTAGTTTCTCAACAGCTGGAGGGCCGCAGTTTGGACATGCCTGATGTAGGGCATGCTCAAACACATTAGAAATAACTGTATTTTCAATAATCTCTCAATCTTTTCTAAAATACTATAAATATATATATATTTATATATATATATATATATATATATATATATACACATACATATAGTGAAAGTATTAAGATTATAATTGAAAGGTAAAATACTTGTTTTCTATTTATCAAACTAGAAACTTTGAATAAAATGTTAAATATAGTCATAACTTTATCAATGGATAGAATTTGTATAGAAAGGGGATTTTTATGAGATGCAAAATATGTAGTTATGCAGTATATTTCATTCTACACATTTACCCGTATGTTATGTCAGACCCACTCACATTGTGTTTTTTTTATTACTGTCCACAAAAAAAATAGTTTGTGGCCTTTTGCAAAACAACATTTATTACACGTATGATTACATTGGTAGAAATGCTGTCTGTGTAAGCAGGTCTGGAACATACAGTAGGAGCTCCAATGAATGCATATGCTGTGGTCTGGTTTCCACTCTGAGGACACGCACAATAGGGCTACGCAGGACACACATCTTGCCTTTTTGTTACTACCTTAAATCTTTCTGCTAGTAGTAACAGCAACACATGTACCATAATTACAGATCTCCGGACAATCACAATTTTCAAGGAACAGTCCTGAATTTTGGTGGCCGCAATGGCAAAACAGGGGCAGATCTCACATAAACTGGATAGTTTTTTTTAGGGAGATTTCAACTTGATTTGTAGTGTATGGCCTATTGTGTACTTTAATTCTAACAGGTATGACCCAGTAAGAAGATGCACCTTTACTGAATTTTGGGGAGCTCTCCCATACTCACAGGAGAGTAGACCAGCCTTCTGGATGCCAGTGAAGTGGGCGGTCCAGGTGCATTATATTGCTATTAGCAGTGAATCACATGCAGCACAACGCTGCAGATCATGGCATTATGCACCAGAGGCCGAGTCGCAATTATGTGGTGTTTATCACTATGCCCCCTGCTCCTACCACCCTAAAGTTGCCTCCCGGGATCTCCCAGAGGGAACATAAAAAAAAAGTAGGTATGGTCTTAATAGAGAACTACTTATAATGAAAGCATGCATCAAATAACACAAAATGCAAAACTGAATTATGTTCAATACAAAGTATATCTGGCATGTGTATTAGATAGATAGATAGATAGATAGATAGATAGATAGATAGATAGATAGATAGATAGATAGATAATCATGTACATATTTAGAGACAAATTCCTATTATATGTGCAATCAGTGCATGGAACAAAAACATTCTCTTAATGTTGTATGTAATGTGAATAATTCCTGAATTTATCATGCGTACAGGTAATACAGTATATATGGACTAATAAATGAACGATAAACAGTATCTTTCACATGTTAATATTAATCTGATCCCGCAAAGCAAAATCGAATTTGTGCATGTGGAAGCAAGGGTAAAAACGTCCAAGACCTGCCCTTCATAGATTGTGCAGATGTTTGCAGTGGTGCAGACATGGCCGAATGGGTGCATTTGTGCAAAGGTAGGACAGAAAATCATAAAACTGCATTTGCACATTTAAAGTCTTATTGTGTAGTACATCACTCAAAGTGCGGCCATTGTATGTTATTGTATGATTATCATTTTATGTTAACACAATAAAAATAAGATAATCTACTGCTACATGCTCCAGTTTGATACATTACTTTTACAACTGCTTTTCAATACGTATGACAGAGCTCTTGTTGCTGTAAACCAATATGGCGGCACCATATATACTAACGTGAAAATTCATATGTAACAGTGTAGTGTAAAATAAAAATAGACGAGAATAAAAGTATTATGTTAAAAGCAAACATTACTGGCCAATTACGGATTAAACAAATTATATATATATATATATATAGATATATATATACATACATACATACAAACACACTGGATCCGGCACTCCTTAAGTCCCACTTAGTAACTTGCCGAGTGCCCTCCGTAATGACCGTATTGCAGCGGCCCAATGTAGAATCTCACCAATCGGCGGCACTCCGGACAAACAATAAAGACTAGGAAGTCATCTTGTGTTAACACAAGATGACTTCCTAGTCTTTATTGTTTGTCCGGAGTGCCGCCGATTGGTGAGATATTATATATATATATATATATATATATATATATATAAAATCATTTTGTGTATTAGTTTGCTGTGCCATGTCTATTATCAACTTTGAGTATTTATATAGGAGGAGGATAATAGGAGTGGCTATTAAATAACGAGACTTTATTTGTAAATAAACCATACTACTGTACTTGAGCTAAAAGAAAGTGGGGGAACATTGGCCTTGGACTTGTAAAACGGTTTTACAAGTTTCATCCCTTTCGCACAGATAGTTTGAAGTCACAAAACAGTCAAAGAAGTTGTGTTTTTCCCATGCGTCATAAAAATGCTTAGTTCAAAAGTAAAGCGCCTCTCAAATTTTTCAGTATGCTACCTGAGGCTAATGGGGCAGATTGTATGTCACATGAACATGTGTTTGAGTGGCACAAAAGATTTGGTGTCAGTCATGAGGCTGTGAAAGATGATGAACACATGCACATCAAAAACAAACAAAAATGTGGAAAGAAATCAAGAAAATGTTTCAATTGACCGTCGACACCAAAGGATAGCAGAAATGGAGAACAGCAACAAAAAAAGATATTACGTTTGGCATCAATATCTTAACATGACAAAAGTTTGTGCTAAGTTGGTTCCAAGGCTTCTCACTGTGAGAAAAGAAATTTGAAAGCAAATTTGACAGACATTTTGGAACAAATTCAAATGGATTTGCATTTTGTAGATAAAGTTATAACCTGTGATGAGACATAGATCTTCCAGTATGATCCCAAGACACAACACCAGTCCATACACTGGAAACCATCATCATCACCAAGAATGAAGAGGACAATGCACCAGCCCACACAGCTCTCTTTCTCTGAAGCAGTTTTTAGCCGAGAAATCGATTGCAGTGCTAGAACACCCTCCATACTGGCCAGACCTATCACCATCTTACTTTTTGCCTTTCCCTAAAGTCAAATGTGTACTCAAAGGAACCCACTTTGGATCAGTTACTGAAGTAAACAAGAAAATGACGGAGCTGTTGAGACAGCAGACAGATGAGCTACAACATGACTATGACCAATAGAAAATAAAAATGCAACGTTGTGGATGCAGAAGGGGAGTACATGCTGTAGATGGGAAATGGATTTAAAATGAACTTAATATAATTAAATGTAAATATTGTCAGTCTTGTTATTTAATAGCCACACCCCACATAACAAACCAAGAATTTTAGTACATGCTATTCATGTGAATTTTTGTGTTGCAGTGTTTTCAAGCACAGCTAAATTGGTAATATCATAATTTGTATTTGTGATGTATGAAGAGATAGAATAAGGGGTATATGTACTAAGCCTTGGGTGAAGATAAAGTGGACGGAGTTAAAGTACCAACCAATCAGTCTCTACCTGTCATGTTTCAAACACAGCCTGTGACATGGTAGTTAGGAGCTGATTGGATGGTACTTTATCTCTGTCCAAGGCTTAGTAAATAGACTTCTTTAAGTCTGTAGAATACTCGAAATGGCATGTACATAGTCACATTGTTACGGGTAGTCCACTGTTTTCATTTACAGTTCAAGATTTAAAATGTAGCTGCCGGGACACTTATTACAGAACTGAGATTGTTTCATAGGGATTATGCATACAGTGCTTTTATCTAGATTTATATAGTAGATGCGTACTCAAATCTATAAGTGCTTTGGTAACAGCTGCCATATTAGAATTAAAAAACAAACTCTGAAAAGTGTAACATGATAATTTCTCCAAATACAGCAATAGCAACATCACTACCCAAAGTTAGGCGTGCACAATACATTCACATCCAAATATATTTTGCCTAGGCATACTTTGTGCTATTTTTATATGTTCATTTTCATTTGGGTATCTTTTTAAACTGTTAATTTTCTTTAAAACAACTCCATTAGTGTTAAAAATAAAAAGTCCAGTTATAATACTGTCCACTGGAGCCTTAAAACCTGAATTGGTGCTAATTCGGAGTCATATTGTATTGAATCACCCCCATACAGTATCTATGTAATTCTGTACAGAGTAAAATAACCTATATATTTGCACATACATTAATGTCAGCAAAACAATGCAACAATGCCTTGGTAGTGTTAGAATATCGGGTCACTGAGCACTGACTGTGTTTCACAAATACATGAGGCAAGAAATGTTACCCCCCAATAGAAACGCAATTTTAAAAAGTCACTGGTATAACACTGAAACCAAGTTTTAGAACCATGTGGATTGTCCTTTGTAGTCATTTTTCATGTTTTCACATTTAATTGGAGTTGTAGATACAATGTTAAGTCTGTATTTTCTGTGTACACAGGAACTCCTGGGCTTCTTTTGTGGACCCGTGTTACAACTGATCCGTTTGGTACTCTGACATGTCAGACATATTCTCAGACATGCTTTGGAAGATCTCCTGGTGCTCCTGGTTCTCAACACAAATGATTTCAAATCTGCAGTGTCTGAATTCCACAGCCAAAGTCCCAAAAAATGTTACAAAGCACATAACCAGCACCCACTGAACTCTCGGTGCATACAGGTTACATTTCTTCCACTCCAAGATGAAATCTGTGCAAAGAAGATGTAAAAGAAAATGGTACAGGGCAGAGTTTCTGGAGAGTAAGATACATTATGTCAGTATTCAGTTACAGTTATTCTGGCCAAATCTGAATTTCTTTATGTACAAGTATAGTCAGATCCTGGTACATGGAGACCTTGCTAGGTGTGTGTGGGGGGATCTGGATGGAAGATATATAGTAAATAGACAGACAGTCAATAGGTCAATAGGTTGACAGGGTCAAAGGGTCGACGTGCAAATGGTCAATATAGAAAAGGTTGACACATGGGTTTTCATGAATTTGGGAGTTTAGGGTTAGGCACTTAGGGGAGGGTTAGGTACTTGGCAGAGGGATAGGGTTAGACTGCGAAAGGGGCCAGTTAGAGTTAGGCACGGGGGGGGGGGGGGGGGTATTTTTAGGTTAGGATTATGGTTAAAATAAAAAAAAGTGTCTACCTTTTCTATGTCGACCAATTACATGTTGACCTTATGGCTCTGTTGACCTAAGTCCATGTCGACTATTTTTAACTGTCAACCTGTTGACCCTGTTAACCTATTGACTGTCTATCTATATACTGTCAATCTCTTAATTCACACCCACGTGTGGGCATGACCATGCCCCATTCTTAATACCAGGGCCCTCTTTAAAATGTTGGCCCTCTTTATATGCTGTGCTGGTTGCGGAAAGGGGCGTGTCTACACTGCCTTGGGGTGTGTGGCTGTAACATTATATTTGTCTTATGATATTGTGCTTGCACTCCCTCTCTTTCACAAAACTCATAGTTTAAATTCGGTTTCACACAAACTCAATTGTGGTTTGATAATAATTACAGTATAAGAAAAATTGGAGCAAACGTGTCTTACAACAGATAGGTATGAAGTGTCAGTGATACAATGGTTGCATTTGCGCATGCTGTACAGGTCTACACTTGATTTGCCATTCTGAGGTATCTATAGCGAGAGCTGAGATGACGACAGTAAAGTCATACTGCTGTGTGGTGTGGTAGAGTGCCAACACTTTAGGTATTTTGTGGGCAAATGTAGAATTGTGAAAATTTCATTGCAAAGTTTGAAAATTGTGCTTATCTCTGTGGGCATATTTATCATGATGTGATAAATCTTTTTCACCCAAATTCACAATGTAAACATTTGTCATAAAAATTTACTAAAATGCTCTTGACAGGAGTTGGGCTCCGATAAGACCCCATCCTGGCGAAGGGCAGGAAGCAGTGTGACAGCACAACACTATCACAGTACTCCCTGGTTTAGGTGCCCAGCAACCAATGCAGATGGAGATATCTGCTGCGATCCCTCCATAGCATATCTGGTCTTCTGGGGAGATAAGACAAGTACATTGATGTGAGGAAAAGAACAAATGTACTACTGTAAAGCAACAAATCTGTGTTTATCATTATGTGCATTTAACTGGCTTGCTCTACAGTGAAGATAATAAGAAATAGCCTAAAAAAGTGGAATTGCAATTAATAGAATGCAAATGACTTATTCACACCTATATACTGTTAATGTGTTTTTCATGTACTAGATAACACAAGAAAGGCTCATTAAAAATAAGCCGGCTGAATCAAATGGTGTAGTTCAGAGATTTTCCATTTTGCTTCAACTATTCTTTGTGCATTTCCAAACATAAACTATATAATGGGGACAAAAATATCCCGAATAGCGCATTTATAGACTATAGAGTTTGCATGCGTTGAGTGGTTCTTTTGTGCCTGTGAAGAGGCTCATTTCTGTTTGTTACAGCAAAAGGACAGGCTAACGGGTCTATTTACAACTAGGTGGTGATAGGCTGGTTTTCTATTGACTCTTATTGCAGTAATAGATAACCACCTAACACCTGTATTTACTAATAAAATCTTACTGTAGCAGCTAAATGATGTGGCTGTTGTTTTAACGGTACAAGTGCGTTTTTATGTACAGATGACAGTTCCAGAACTTTTAAGCCGCTATTGTTTTACTGACTGATGATGTCCGCTATTGTACATTCATCCACAAAGTCCTTCTCGTCTCCCCCAAGTCTTACATGAAATATTTACTTCCTGTTGCTCCTACTGATCACTGTTCTCCCTTTGGCTCATTATTACTGAGGGCAATGGAACTTAGTACTGTATGTACTGTATCTGGTTTTCTTGACATTCCATCTTATGATAGAGTACAGACACTTGTCAGCTTGTCCTTAATGTTCACAGACAACACAAATTAGCTTAGGGCATGTGCTTCGTGCCTGTTTGAAGAAGGTTTTTTTAATATTAAGGACAGTGTAGCTTACTGTAACCCCAGTGGATGCTCCCTGTACTGTAGATTGCATTGTGCATTTTCCACATGAAGAGAAAGGATACAGATGATAACACAGAGTGTTATTGTTGCTGATAATATAACTCTGGGGATTCCAGTTTTTCTTCCTTCCTTCTTTATGTTTATCTTAAATGTCAGGATGGACTGAATCCAGCAGGCTATTGTGCCAAATCCAAAGGTCATGGAGGTTCCAACGTTATGGATAAGTTCATTGCTTTTTAACTGTTAAAAGAAAGAGGAAATAATTGGTGCTTTAACTTTGTTCACTGATTTTTGCAATCCAGAGAATTAATGATCACTAACACTGTATGTAGGGGGTCATTCCGAGTTGATCGCTAGTGAAAAATGTTCGCAGCGCAGCGATTAAGTGAAAAAGCGGCACTTCTGCGCATGCGTATGCAGCGCAGTGCACATGCGCAACGTATTTTCACAACGGGCAATGTATTTTTACACAAGGTCTAGCGACGCTTTTCAGTCGCAATGGCAGCCGCAGAGTGGTTGACAGGAAATGGGCGTTTCTAGGTGTCAACTGACCGTTTTCAGGGAGTGTACGAAAAAACGCAGGCATGCCAGGAAAAACGCAGGCGTGGCTGGCCGAACGCAGGGCGTGTTTGTGACGTCAAATCCGGAACTGAATGGTCTGGAGTCATCGCAAGCGCTGAGTAGGTCTGGAGCTATTCTGAAACTGCACAAATTTTTTTTTTGTAGCCGCTCTGCGATCCTTTCGTTTGCACTTCTGCTAAGCTAAAATACACTCCCAGAGGGCGGCGGCATAGCATTTGTACGGCTGCTAAAAACTGCTAGCGAGCGATCAACTCGGAATGACCCCCGTAGATCTAAGCGAGATCACGTTACATAAACCCAATACGTAACATTGCATAAGAGTTATCTCAACATAAGACATGCAACCCAAAAGATAATTACTGATGAATATTATTATTAACCTTTATCTATATGATGCCTACATATTACGCAGCTCAACGTGACAAGAAATTAAAGTAAAAAATAATATTACAGATATATGTCTATTAATAAAACATTCCCTCTCATATGCAGCTTGTTATTTTAGCTGCCTGCCAGTAATCCAGTAGTTTTTGCAATCCTAATTCATTTCACAGGCCTAACCTAAGGCTCAGGGAGTCAACGTAACATATGAATGTCACAATAGCAAGAGAGTCGCTGAGCCTGGCTTTCCTCCTGCCACAGTATAACTAGCATAACTGTATGTATGAAGGTGTTACCATGGTGAGGTGGCAAGGGACAGCTGTCACCTTACTCAGGCACCTTGTTCCCAATGAGTTTACAGGCAATAATCCACGGTGAGGTATGAGTAACAATATAGGGAAATGTATTAGCATAGAGATAGTCTCCAGACCGCTCATGTACTGTATATGAGAAAAAATAAAACTTCAGAACAATTTTCATGAATTTGGAAATCATGGGGCCAATGTAAGTTCAGGGACAAGAAATGCATAAAGTGTGTGACTTATACATATCTGATGATTAGAGAAGCTGCAGTAATAATAACATGTTCCATGAGGCTTATTTATACCATAAAGACATCATATTTCATATGTAAATGTATGGGTGGTTATGACCTGTTTATTGAATGCGGAATCATGTTACACAAACGCTATAGAAGGTAATAGGATTTGGAGTATTTTGGGGAAAACTTTTATTCACATGTAGGATACGTTTACTCCCCCCCATTAGCATATTCACTGCTTCTCTCAGACAATCCTCACTGGGAGGACACTACCTATATGCTTTGTCTATGAGATGGCAACCGCGTCAGATCTGAGGACTCAAAGTGAAGAGCTGTCAGCTAAAACAACATCCATGAGAGGGAATGATTTATTGATGCACATTATTAATGTTAACATTAATTCTTCAATTGGAGTTTGTCACAACAGAACACAAACATACAATATTTAATAATTCACATCCGTCGCTGCATGAGTGGAGCTTACAATTTATATGTCATATTACACAAACACACATACTAGGGTTCATTTCATTAGAAACCAATTAAACTACCAGCACGTTATTGGAGTGTGGGAGGAAATCCATGCAGACTTGGAGAGGCCACCCAAACTCCACACAGATAGCACCTTGCACCCTTCCCTATAGTGGGGTTTTTTATGCAATTATTAGTAAATGATAGTTTCGGTTATAGTTTTCTATTTTAAGACTATCGTAAAGGCCCATACACATTAGACGAGAAAGTAAAAGATCTTGCTCAAAGCGAAATCCTTTACAATGTCATCTAGTATGTACACTAAATGTCGTTAACGATGCGCGCTCCTGCACATCGCTAGTGACCCTCCCTCATCTGAACATGTACAGACAAGGGAGGTCCTTGTTAACGGGTGGTCTTCAGTTTGCCGGTGGCCGGGCTCCCGACGACCAGCATACCGGTGCCGGACTCCCAACCGCCAGCATACTGACAGCTTTTATCCCTCTTTTCTCAAGCGTGGCGAGCGCAGCGAGCCCGCAAGGGGCTCATTTGTCGGTCCAACTGTCGGTATGCCGGCGGTCAGGATTCCGGCGTCGGTATGCTGACCGCTGGGAGCCCGACCGCCGGCAAACCATACTACACCCCTTGTTACGACAGCCATGCTGCAGATGCAGCATGGGCGTCATTCCCCCTGCCGCTATCCCCGCCGTCGCTCCCTTCCCCACTGTTATTGGGAAGTCTGTATGCACTTGCTGATGTCAGCACCCCGCCGGGACCCCGCCGCCGCCAATATTATCTAGTGTGTATGGGTCTTACTTTGCTACACATTGTATTATGTGTTAGTTATTTTATGACTATCTATTGCCCTAAGTTAAACATCTGTAGATTACACAATAACTATATAAATAATGACTGATTCAACAACGTTTATAGTTAAAGTTAGTAATGGATTTACCACTATGCTACCAAAGCGGCCACTTAGGGCCCGGAGGGGATAGGATTCTCTAGCGGTAAAGCAGCTACTACTCACCAGTGTTTGTGCCGCCCAGTGGCGGCTCCAGAGGTGGGGCTGCAGCGCAGTCCAAAATCCAAATAGGGGAGCCACACCAACTGCCAGTGAGTCCCGGATGGCAATGATTGGCAGCGGTTGGGTTGGCAGTTGGTGTGGCTTCGGTATTTGAATTTTGGACTGTGCTGCAGCTCCACCACTGGAGACACCAATGGTGCCGCCCGCCAGCAGTGTAAGCCAGTTCATTGCATGTGGGTGAGATGCTACTGCCTGCTGCATCCAGGTTCCTGATAAGCAGCGGCATCAGAAGGGGTGGTTCAGGGGGTGCGGGCCACACCCAGGTGTCACCCTCAAAAGGGGTGACACCAAAATGTCGGCTTCTCTACATTTACAGTGTGACATTCTCCTGCAGCATTCAGCTCCTGTCATACAGGAGGAGCCCACACAGCAGGCACTGGTCTCCGGATGTAGCCCAGCAATCTAATAATAATCCAGGAATTGACAAGTACCTGAAAGTTTCCCAGCAAGGTCATTCCAAACGATGTCAAACACAAGGCCACAAGTCCACTGATACTGAGCCAGGGACTGATGGTCTTTGGCTTCAGTTGTATGAAACGCAGGACAGCAATAATTAAGGCTGTAATAAAATAAAGTATTGTATTTTATACATTTGTTTCGATAGTCCAGCAGCAGGATACAATCAGAAAAACAAAGAATACAAACAAAATGAGAATTTCAGTTACAGCCAGTGGCGGCCCCCACAGTAGAATCCTGCACCTGCAGAGACTGCCTAGCAGTTTCTTCCCTGCTAAGCAGTCTGTAATTAGCAGTAAGGGCAATTAGCAGAGAGAGCACTTCTTATCGGAAGCCACTCCCCTGCTATAACGGCAGCATAATCTGACTTGTAGGGGCTGCAGCAGATGCAGACCCTAGAAGCCATTATTGCTTTTTTATTTGTGTGCTTGCACGGGAACACGATACCACACATGCACACATTTCAGACCTTCACCAGACCCCCGGGTGAGAAAGGTAGGAGTGCCGCTGGTTACAGCTGTGCTACACTCATGTAATAATTGTGAAGAAAATTAATTTGTGATTTCATAAAGCCTTTCATTCAGAGAGCCATAGCAACAGTGCAAGGATTTTTATTCATTGCGCACAAGCGGACATAACAAACAAACAAGGGACATATTCATGCACAGAAATTGTTGTGAGAAATTCATTGACTATTTCCTTTTATTTATCAATATTTTGCACATCATTTGGATACATATATTTAACATACGCTATTCAATGTTTTTGCCCCTGAACTCACATTATTATGGGGCATGACCATGTTATGCTGGTGACCAGACAACAGAGTGCTAGGCTTCCCCCACTTCAAACACCTTAGTGCATGCGGCGGCACCAGTTCTCTACCACTGTGATTGAGAGTAGCAGTGAGCTGGACACCCCTTCTAACTGTACAGCAGGACAGAACCCTCCAATCTGGACTCTACCACCTACATTTTCTTTATGTTTATGACACATGGGAAAATGGTGTAGAATGGTTCAGAAAACTGATATGTAACGATTATTGTGTTTGTGTATGTTTTTGCTTCCCCCCCCCAATTTATTAATTTCTTTATTTTCACTATTAAATTATAATCACTATCTTGGTGTTAGCATACATTATCAGAGGCTGCGGTGTCATCTACCTCTATACCTATGCATAAACACCCATGCTAATATTTAGGGTACCGTAGGAGAACCCAAGTCTTTCTTCTTTCTGCCTGAAAACACGCTAGATTATTTTATTAGTGATCCAGAAAAGGCCTCTAATGACTTAGCAATTTAATAGGAATCATTAGGCCACTGTGATGTGGATGGCATCACACATCGGAAGGGATTATCGGGTTCACTGATGTTTTAGAAAAGGTAATGAACCAGAATTGAGTTTAATAGACTGTAGGTATGTAGGATTTACAACAGTGGCCACCTTAGTGTACAACTGCAATAGAAGTGGAAGTAATGCAGAGACGTAACTAGGACTGATGGCACCGACGGGATATAAAACATGGTGCCCCAAGAAAACTATTCTTTCAAAGTCCGGTTGAATGTTTATACTGGCAGTTGTAATTAAATAAACCAACATCGGAAACACAAATTAGGTGACCGCAATGCCTGAAATCAGTATGAGAGAAATGAATCCCATGTGTACACACACACACTGTTGTCGAGTACACATTGGTCTCTCTTTCTCTCTCGTTCTAGTAATTCCCTTTTTCTTCTATTTGTTTTTTTTTCTAGTCCTCGAGTCTTATTCACTGTGTCATATGCACATTAGACTAAATACAACCACTGGAACATTGGGGCAGATGTATTAAGCCATGAGAAGTGATAAAGCAGTGATAAGTGGAAGGTGATAACGTACCAGTCAATCAGCTCCTAATTGTCAATTTACATATTGGAGCTGATTGGCTGATGCGTTATCACTGCATTATCACTGCTTTATCACTTCTCCAGACTTAATACATCTGCCTCATTGTTTCCCAACCACGGTCCCCAAGGCACACTAGCAGTCCAGGTTTTAAGGACAGCCATATTACAGCACAGGTGGCATAATTAGTACCTAAGTTATTTTGATATACCATCTGTGTTCAAGCATGGATATCACCGAAGCCTGGACTGTTAGTGTGTCTTGAGGGGTTCAGTATGATTTCCCGATGGATGGGATACCAGCTATCAGTATACTGACAGTGGCATCCCGTCCATCAGAATCCCAACAGACCCCCATTAATCCCCCTAACCATCACTTTTTCCCTACCTTAACCCTCTCTTGTGGATGTCTAACCCTAACCCTCTCTGGTGATGCCTAATCCTAACCCTCCCTTCCCTGCTGCCTAAACCTAACCCTCCCCGGTTGATTCCTAACCCTAACCCTCCCTTCCCTGCTGCCTAAACCTAACCCTCCCTGGTTGATTCCTAACCCTAACCTCCCCTTCTAAGTGCCTAAACCTAACCCTCCCTACCCAGGCCCTAACCTTCCAGTCCCTGCTGCCTAACCCTAACCCCCCTTCTCCTGCTTAAGCCTAACTTCCCCACCACCCCCCTATGGCAGGACGCCAGCGAGTCCCGCTGTGAGGACGATCGGGATGCTGGCTGTCGGTAATGTGATGCCAGCATCCCGAGTGGCGTCGGTATGTAGATGCTAGCATTGCATCATCCCTCAGGATCCAAGCGTCAATCTATTGACCGCCGGGATCCCATGCGTCAGAAAGCTAACTCCTTCCCGTCTTGAGGACCGAGGTTGGGAAACACTGCACTGGAAGGATGTGCATAATACAATACACAATTAATGGTTGTATAATATCAATCATAGGTATTGGATATTGTTAACATCTCATTTTACACGTTTACATGTAGCCTCCAGATTTGGTTACATTTATGGGATCAGTACAAGATCCGGCGGTCAATTGACTGCCTTCCACATTTATGTGTCCTCAAAACCACTGTCCGATTAATGTAGTTTACTGAACAACAACATTTGGATGGACAGTGAAAAGAAGCATTGGGTTCAACCCCAGCATTGTTCATCTATAAGTATTAGGAATAGTGAGGAATGCTGCTCAGCATAGAGGTCCAGGGAAGCTGTGTAGCTTACTAACATATTACTGATGCTTACACGGACTACTTGTCAAGGTTTTGTAACTGCTTTGATTTTCCTTTATTCTGTGCTGCTCCACACCAGACTGAGTAAAGAGATTCATGAGCTGCCAGCAGCACAGTCAGCAGTGAAGAAAGGAGCTTTCGGTTTCCGTTAGTTAGGCCATTTCAGGTTGTCAGAGGCAGTGTTAGGGAGGAAGACTGCAGAGCGCAGCTCGAGACAAGTCAGAAGGTGTAGAGAGAACATCCCTCTCTGCAGAGCCTCTGACCCAAACTGACTGCTATTTTAGTTATGTGCAAGCCGTGCATAAGTGGCAGGCCGTGCATAAGTGGCAGCCCGTGTATAAGCGGCAGCCCGTGCATAAGTGGCAGGACTTGTATAAATTGCAGGACTTGCATAAGTGGCAGCCCGTGCATAAGTGGCAGCCCGTGCATAAGTGGCAGCCCGTGCATAAGTGGCAGGACTTGCATAAGTTACAGGACTTGCATAAGTTCCAGGCCGTGCATAAGTTCCAGGCCGTGCATAAGTGGCAGGCCGTGCATAAGTGGCAGGCCGTGCATAAGTGGTAGGCTGTGCATAAGTGGCAGGACTTGCATAAGTGGCAGGCCTTGCATAAGTGGTAGGCTGTGCAAAAGTGGCAGGCCATGTATATGCATAAGTGGCGTGCATGTGCATAAGTGGCAGGCCGTGCATAAGTGGCGTGCATATGCATAAGTAGCAGGACTTGCATAAGTGGCAGGCCGTGAATAAGTGGCAGGACTTGCATAAGTTCCAGGCCGTGCATAATTGGCAGGTCGTGCATAAGTGGCAGGCCGTGCATAAGTGGCAGGCTGTGCATAAGTGGCAGGCTGTGCATAAGTGGCAGGCTGTGCATAAGTGGCACGCTGTGCATAAGTGGCGTGCATATGCATAAGTGGCAGGCCGTGCATAAGTGGCAGGCCATGCATGTGCATAAGTGGCAGGCCGTGCATGTGCATAAGTGGCAGGCTGTGCATGTGCATAAGTGGAAGGCCGTGCATGTGCAAAAGTGGCAGGCCATGCATGTGCATAAGTGGCAGGCCGTGCATAAGTGGCGTGAATGTGCATAAGTGGCAGGCTGTGCATAAGTGGCAGGCCATGTATATGCATAAGTGGCAGGCCGTGCATAAGTGGCAGGCCGTGCATAAGTGGCAGGCCATGCATGTGCATAAGTGGCAGGCCATGCATGTGCATAAGTGGCAGGCTGTGCATGTGCATAAGTGGCAGGCCGTGCATGTGCAAAAGTGGCAGGCCGTGCATGTGCAAAAGTGGCAGGCCGTGCATGTGCATAAGTGGCAGGCCGTGCATAAGTGGCGTGAATGTGCATAAGTGGCAGGCTGTGCATAAGTGGCAGGCCATGTATATGCATAAGTGGCAGGCCGTGCATAAGTGGCAGGCCGTGCATAAGTGGCCCAAGTGGCAGCATAAAGTACAACAAAGCATAGTGCAGTGTTAAGGGGATCCAGTCCTAGGGCATGTGCCCCACTTGCCCCTCCCTCATTATGCTACCGCAGAAATGGCATAGCTATATCTTACTGGGGCCATTTGGGAATCTAAGATGGACCCCTAATGTTTTCCTATGTCTAATTACACCCAACGCAGGTAAAACATTTTAGCAGCACTGCTCACTGGGCAGTTGTGCCAAAACTAGAATATGGAAGAGACAAACAGCCTAGGGCCCGTGCTGCATATGTGAGACCACTAGGACCAACAGTGGATGCTAACGCTGCTACTCCTAGTATTCTACCACAGAATTAAACATCACATAGGTATTCATCTATAGTCCAACCTTTTTATTTCTTTTCAAAATGCTCCACAGAAAAAAGAGGAAAGAAGTATGCATTTCCCGGAGTTCTGTGTGATAATAGGTTTCACTTTCTATAGGTGTAGCATAGTAGAAACATTTCTGTGAAAAATACAATATTTCTATCTAACTGTAGAAATAATCACAAAATATAATATGTTTATAGCAGAAAATGCCACACAAGACCAGGGGATTTTATTTACGTAAACTAGGCAATTCTGAGCTTGTTTTTGCCTTATATTTAAAAGGGCAATTTCCTTTTACGTATTGGGCATAAGCGGCCCGGTAACACTGTGTTTAACAACGCTTCATAAATAAATAACCCAATACTGTTTTCAAAGTGAGAAAAATGTATTCCTACCTAGGAAAGCTGCCATGTTCATGACTTGGCTAAACACACAGCTTGCAGGGGGCGCATCACCTGCAATACTTGGAAAATAAAGGACAGGTCATTTATATCCAACTGTACAAATACACGTTTCCTAATTCCAAAACTTGGTATAGTTACCTTATGTATGGCGGTCGTAAGATTGTATCTGGTCCTCTTACCAATAAAACAGAAAGGAGAGGTGCAAATTAGCATGATGGTTTAATACCTTTTATCAGGTAATTCTTTTTTCAACTATATTTTACCAATCCTTGACAGATATTTAGCCTACCGCAATATAGGTTACTGATAACAAGGCAGTTATGTATTAGGAAATCAATTAATTCTTTATACTAATAAATGGATTGTATGCATTATGTTTATTTAACAATATAATCCAGTGATTTGTAATGTAGGACAAAGTTTCATATTGCCAATCATACAATGGTGTAATTAACTTAACAGAAAGGACTAGTGTATTCACACTATATGGGAGCTTTGGCTCCAATGACAGCAGTGCAGACTAACATTCCATCAATTGCAAAGGTGGAAAAATACCACTGTTGGTGGTGGGCATCACACACTAAAATAACAGGTAATAACGTGGATGGGCAATTCACACATAGTAGCATGCCGATATTGATGTTTCAGGCAGAAAGGCGTTTACAAATATGGGAGGAAGATGACAGTGGTTGGGTGAGGGTGAAAAAGAATGGAAATAGAGGATGGTGGGGTGCTGCAAATCTAGGAGGTGAGCATTTGCTCTAATAAGGGCAGTTAGCATTACTGCCTCACAGCACTGAGGTCAGGAGTTCAATTCCCAACCAAGGCCTCGCTATCTATGTATAGTTTGCATGTTCTTTCCATGTTTGTGTGGGTTTCCTCCAGGTGTTCCGGGTTTCTCCCACACTGTAAAAAAAATACTGGTAGGTTAAATGGATCCAGTATGATATACTGATGGCTGGGATGCGGTCAGAATCCCAACAGCCCCCCAGAAAGTACACTAATCCTCACCTGCCCCCTACCCTAACCCTACACCTCCCGGTGGTGCCTAACCCTAACCTTCCCCGGTGGTGCCTAACCCCCCCTCCCTTCCTCGCTGCCTAAACCTAACCCTACCCGCTCGGTGTCTAACCCTAACCTTACCTTCTAAGTGCCTAACTCCCCCTCCCCCTCCCTGGTACTTAACCATCCCCTTCCCATCCCTACAACTTAACCCTAACCCCCCTTCTAATGCCTAAACCCAACCTCCCACCCCCTTTGGCGTCCCGCTAAAAGAGCATTTGGGATTCCAGGCATCGCTATTTTGATGCCAGGATCCCGATCTCCGTTGGTATTTTGATGCCGGCATTATGCCGTCGTTGGGGATTCCGGCATCTATATTTCGACCGCCAGGAACCCGTCCGGTGGCATTGTAACTACATCCCGATAACATAGACTGTTAACACTAGTGCATACATGTACAAGTGGTAGGGAAAATAAATTGTAAGCTCTATTGGTGCAGGGACTGTCAAAATATTCCATGTAAACATGTGTGGGCTATATAAATAATTTATAATAAATAAAACAAACAAACAAACAAACAAATAAATAAAGTGAGTAATGGGCCCTACATACTGGCCGATTACACTGAAAGATATGAACGATCTTGTTCATTAATCGGCCAGTGCGTAGGGCCTATAACAAGGCTGGCAAGCAAAATAAAGGTCTGTTGTGCATTTAGGGCCTAATTCAGCAAGGAATGCAAAGCAGCAAAAATAGCAGAAAATGCGGAAAATTGCAAAATCTGCACCATTTACCACAACAACTGAGAAAAAAAATACAACTTCTGAGACGAAGCAAAAACTGCATATGCATTACGAAAAGTAGGTATGTAGGGGGCGTACTAAAGGGCTGGACTCGCAAAAACTACGATCAGGGGTGTGCTGTGGGGCGTGTTGTGGGCATATGCTGATGTTCAGTGGACGGTGCATACGCAATTTTTACAACTGATCGCACATTTATGGTGTGCAGTTTCTGAGTGACTACAGGTCACCTTAAAATCTGCACAAGCTGACCTCAGTTGTAGAATGTTGGATGTATATTGCAATCATTGCTTCATTACACCAAGTTGAAGAACCTCACACCTCAGACCACAAATCACTTCATTCAGCTGTATTGAAACTTCTAAACATGTAAGGGAGATTTAAACTCTGTAACACGTTTATTTATAACACAGTTGTTTGCAAAAATTGCACCATCAGAAACATGTAAGCAAAAAATGCGTAAAATTGAAAATTTATATGCAAATAATGCGTATTTTTTAAGGTCTTCGCAATATTTGCACATTTCACAAGCCCACCTTGTTTTTGTAACATTAAATTAGTGTTGCAGTTTTTCCATTTGGGCGTGCTTTCGCAATTTTACGAATGGTCGCAATTTTTGCAAATTTGTAATTTTTACAATCCTTACTGAATTGGCCCCTTAGTCCACAACAATTGGGCTTCAGAAGTTTTACTCCTGACAAGACCCCCTCCTTCTTTATCCATCCCCTCCATATATAATGCTAGGAATCTATAAAAAACACACTTACTTATCTACAGTCAAAGGAAATATTTTGTTATCTTCTATGGCAATGAAGTATCTGTTTAAAAGACAAAATTGAAATATAAACTCAGTTTCACAATTGATATGTTTCAATTAAAGCATTAATCCTATTACTTACAGACAGAAGTTCTCTACAGCATTTTTTTTCTGGAACTCTTCATAGACGTACATATGACTTAAATGTTTAGCACATTCTCTGTAAATCATTGCATAATATGTTGGCACAGTACAAATATAGGCTGATGATATTAATTAACCAGATTCAATCAATTTGATACATTGACTGTGGCTCTTGTATAGAGAGAGCGCCAAATAATATGCACAGTTGATGTGCATTCAGGGCAAGGTCGTGAACATGTTTGTAGCGTGTACACTTGACTACAATGTCAATAAATAAACCAATCGATACACTAATCAATACCCTTTATATTATTCACTAATGAATTACAGCTGAATGATGAGACTAAATATAGGCAGCAATTTATTCCAATATTCTAAGATAACATTATTTTGTATAAACACAAATACATATTTATAATAATACATTGCAAGTCTCTGTTTTCCAGAATTTTAAATAGTTATTTTTTTACTGATTTTGTATACACTCCAATGTGACCTAGTACAACTTTGCTGGATTTAATAACTGCAGAATCTGCAATCCGTTCTTTCACATGCTGGGGGCCGCCCATCACAGGGCAAGGCTGCCCAGCATACAGAATGGCATGCCTAGCAGCTGTGACCGCAATTTAATTGCAGTTGCAGCAACTGTGGACGACCCCCTGCAGCCGCAGCTAGGATGTGTATGCAGGAGGTCCACCACTATTTTTTAGATTGGACCGGCTGCGTGTGACATCATGCAACCACCCGAAAATTATAGCGACCCACCCCCATTTTTGACACGCTGCCCGGCAACGGTCCATCTCCGACCTCCGCACACCTTTGCCTATCAATCAGGTAGAGTTTTGCACCCACTGCAACCCCAACGTATTCGGCAGCCATGCACGTGCAGGACAGTACCTGTGCATGTGCACTGCCGCCGCTGCTGCGGTTATTACGGTCGCATCGCTTATCTTTGGACTAGAGCTACATGGAATGCAAGTAACAAGTAACAATTCTTACATATGGCATTGTACTGCATGAAGGCAAAGCACAGCGGTGCCTCCGGATCTCTATGTATGTTAGTATATACAGCAGTTGGGCACTGACCTTACCATGAAAATACAGGATTTTGTTCAGCAATTTATGCAGCAACAGATTTATTTCTATAGATTTATCAGCTTACAACCACACTTTTCTAAAAGAAAAACATGTGGATAATTAATTAATTATTTTGACTGTATATATATATATATATATATATATATATATATATATATATATATAAAAAGAATAGGTGCAGACTGATTTTACTGGAGCAGCACATGGCTTGGATAATTGGGAAAAAAACAACATTTCCATTATTATACAATTGTCTTTAGTTTCAGGAACAGTGTGATATCACGCATTGTTACAGCTTCCAGTTAGGTGAGGTTGAGACTGTAAAACTGATTTCAAATTAGATCATTATAAAAAAACACATGCAATTTAGATGTATAAACAGATGCCTTAGACATAGGGGTAGATGTAATAGCCTGCACCAATGGTACAACTACCATAGGTGCAGTGGGTGCAGCTGCTATAGGGCCCACAGGTGAGGGGGGGCTGTGTACCTTGTCTGGCCCATGTTTCTATGTGACTTTTTTACTATTGGGCGGGCGGTACAAGAGGCTTTTACATATATTGCTGTGGGGCTCACAAATGGCTAGGGATGGCGTGCATCACGTAGGCTATTACATTTACCCCATTTGAACTGAATTCCCCTATTTAATATCATGCAGGCAGCATTGATGGTGACACTGTACTTACACTATCCATAAGCCAACTGTGGTGAAAAGAGACATTACAAGAGGTAGGAACATCCACAGACTGCATTGCTTTGTATCCATATTTGCTGCCAACAAAATAATAAAGTTATTAGATTTAAGTGAGAAAAAATGATGGCATTTAGTATTTCAGTAACAATGTGAATAACAACAGCTTCAGAAGTACAATAATGTATAATACATGTAACACATTCCTAGCTATTGTAGCCTGAGGTCAGAACTATAAAATATGGGAGCAGAGCTTCTGACAATTTCATTTCATATCATTAGCAAGATATATGTTTTACAATATAAACAGTCAGGGTAGCCAATGTTAGGGAATAATTTGTACTAGTAGTAGTTATGTAAGAATGTACAATGTACCATTATTTTCACTGATATTGTTATGTTACACCAATATTTCTCCAAAGGTGTAAGTAATAGCAGCATCAGATGATGAGTAGGATCAGAAATGTTATAATGCTTTAGAAACATTATAGGCTCATGTAGACTTGGGCTTGCTTCTGTTTTCCTTGTGTTTTTATACTGCACCTATACATCAAATGTGTGTCATATATCTGTATTTGGAGTATCTTACACCTATGACGCATATGGTGGGAGAGAAGGAACAAAGGATGGAAGAGACGGGCAAGCATAGGCTGTGTGCATTAAGAGCGTGTTCATGTAACTGCGATTCAAGCAGACCTGCATACAGACAGATATACTTGTCAGGAGGTGTATATCTGACAGATGTTGGAGGGAGGGTGCAACAAGATCCAATGATGATGATGATCAGCTGCACTAGATAGCCACTTGTGAACAGCAGATTGCAGACTGACCCATCTGGCTGACAATAAGTAGAGTGCCTGCTATATTATATGACACTGTGGCTGTCTATTTGCATTACGTAATGGATATTTCCAGCGGTGAAGTGGACCAGTATACAGCAGTATGCCATTCTGAGAAACACTGCTTAGTGCCTCAGCCCTCATTGCCTCACCTGGCTCCCCCTGGCTTTTGAGCTGCAGCCCTCTGCTCCCTCTGCCCCTGTCCTTGCGGATTAAGCGAGGACATGGCCTGTGTGCAGGGTCTGTGCGGATGCCCTCCTCTCTGGCAGCGGTTGCAGCACTGTAGACTCTGGCTTAATTCTGTGGACATCTCTACTGGTCATTTGCAAATCACCTGGAAAATGTCTGATGCACTATTTTCCTGGTGATTTCTGTCTACAGCACCAGCCACCACAGGACACAGGGGTGAGAATAATTACATGGGAGCAAGGTGTGCAGTATGTACCCCCTGCACCCAGCGGACCATGTGCACCCATTACAGAAATGCCCATGTGCTATATCTACTGAACTCACTCTGCCACTCTGGGGAACTGCAGACTATGATACTGGTGCAGCTCCTAGTTCTGTGTGTGGGGCCAGTGCTACAAAAGTGATTGGACACTGACAGCAAATAGATCAATGAGTTTGTATTGAAGTCAGTATTTTGTAGTCCACCACGTGCAGTGATTACTACAGACACCCATCTTAGAAAACTGTCCACAAGTTCCTGGACAACAGCAGTTGTGACATTCTGCCTTAAGTACAGTGACCAACTGCGACATTTAAGAAGGTTGAGTCGGTCTAGAATGCATCCATTGCTCCAATTGATCCCACAGGTTCTTAATGGGGTAAAGAGTTGGAATCTGAGCTGGCCAGTCCATCCGGTTTACCGAATCTCCTGTATACCAGTCCAGCGGCGCCCTGGAAATATTACATCGTGCAGCCTACGGTGATCAACTTTTCAAACTCTGTTAGTTCCTACCGGCATGCCATTTTATTAGCAAACGATCTAATCAGTGCCCCCTCTACCCATTTTATACCTTCACAAACATGTGTCTGCTGCAGGAGCACACCATTTAGCTTGCGTGCATGCGCTGTGGTGTCCAACTTAACATAATGGTGCAAATACACCTTTTCATTTGTATAACTATTCCTGTCCAGAAGATTGGCAGTTGTTTTCTTGCTGATAGATACATATTTACTGAGTCAGGTGATTTTCTGACTGTTGTCAACCATGAATTGTCTTGTCTGCATGTCGTTAGTTGCTGGAAAAGCTTTTTGCTCACGTAAACTCTATATTTGAATTTACATTCAAGCAGATTGGAATACCGAGAAATGTGTTCATTTTATACAGTGCCATGTTGAAAGCGTAATAACATGGTGTAAGAATGCTTTATGGAATTGTCTTAGAACCTGCGTAAGCACCCCTTGCATCTCAGACTTATATATTGGCAAGGTCTCCTCCACTGTAGCAGTCTTCAGTACTCATTTGTACCTCTGCTGGAAGCTTGGCGTGACTCTGCAGCAAAGTTATGGCAGTGGAAAATACATGATGCACAGCACACAGACAGCTACAGATGGGAGTTAGGAGCAGACCATCCTATAACAGTGGCTCTCAAACTGGTCTGTTGATCTGGTTGTAATCTTTTAAAAAATTTGCAATAAATTCTAAAATTTTACACTAAACTACAAATGCCAGCGAAATTCAAGGAGAGGTTCTACCATGTTGGTGCTGGTTATATGTTGAGCTTAATGACTACATTTCAGATAATGTTTAATGGTATTTGCGAACTTCAATCAGTGAACGTGAATTTGAGATTTCCCTTTCATGGACAGTGTAGCTATAACAATGAAATGGTTAAATCAGAATCAGAATCAGCTTTATTGGCCAGGTGTACTCACGTACACTAGGAATTCTTTGTGGTACAATGCATCGCCAAGCAGCAACATGAAGGGGGAATACATAGCATACGAAGGGGGAAGAACATAGCATACATTACACACATTACACGTATGAGTTGATACTGCACATTGCAACTGTACAATAGACTCAACATATTAGACATATTATACATGTAGGACTAAACACAAAGGCTGCTTGGCAGAGCAGCACCGAGGCAGCCATCCGCGGCGCCAACTAGAACTCAAACAATGCACATAATACAGAAGATTTAAGTATTACATCAAAAGATAAACCACACAGACAATAAAGACAGAAAGCATAATGCAGGGTTGGTGTAAGCATTTTGGGTAATAACCTCCAGGGGTTGTGTATTCCACCCTCACAAGGTACCAGGTGCGGCAGCCATCTTAGGCGCTCTGCGTAGGATAAATCAAAGGGCTGTTTCCAAAACTGACAAGTTCTGAGCTCATTCAATTAAATGTCAACTTTATTTGAAAAATTGGAGCACTTCCAATAACAATCATAAAATTCCCATTGTTTAAAACACATGTAAACATCCATTACAAGATACACATGAAGATAAGTTAAAGATTCTTTGGATGTGATTCAGAAAAGGTCAGCTGATTGCATGATCTATTCAGGTACGTTAGATAGATGTAATTGCATACAGCATAGCTCAGTTCTGTGAATTGTAGGGCTAATTCAGACCTAATTGTAGCAGCAAATTTGTTAGCTAATGGGCAAAACCATGGGGGTCATTCCGAGTTGTTCGCTCGGTAAAAATCTTCGCATCGCAGCGATTTTCCGCTTAATGCGCATGCGCAATGTCCGCACTGTGACTGCGCCAAGTAAATTTGCTATGCAGTTAGGATTTTTACTCACGGCTTTTTCATCGTTCTGGCGATCGTAATGTGATTGACAGGAAATGGGTGTTACTGGGCGGAAACAGGCCGTTTTATGGGCGTGTGGGAAAAAACGCTACCGTTTCCGGAAAAAACGCAGTAGTGGCCGGAGAAACGGAGGAGTGTCTGGGCGAACGCTGGGTGTGTTTGTGACGTCAAACCAGGAACGACAAGCAGTGAACTGATCGCAGATGCCGAGTAAGTCTGGAGCTACTCAGAAACTGCTACGAGGTGTGTAATCGCAATATTGCGAATACATCGTTCGCAATTTTAAGATGCTAAGATTCACTCCCAGTAGGCGGCGGCTTAGCATGAGCAAATCTGCTAAAATCCGCTTGCGAGCGAACAACTCGGAATGACCCCCCATGTGCACTGCAGGGGGGAACAGATATAACATGTGTAGAGAGAGTTAGTTTTGGGTGGGGTGTGTTCAATCCCAAATCTAAATTGCAGTGTAGAAATAAAGCAGCCAGTATTTACCCTGCACAGAAACAAAATAACCCACCCAAATCTAACTCTCTCTGCACATGTTATATCTGCACCTCTGCAGTGCACATGGTTTTGCCCAACTGCTAACAAATTTGCTGCTACGATCAACTCTGAATTACCCCCTTAGTCAATTATATAATAAATTGATGGGAGTATGTTTTTTTCAGTGGCATCTACAGTGTCTCTGGTCCTCAAGCAATTACACATTACATTGAATGATCAACATTGCAACAGAACATGCTCTATACATGTATAAAAATATGTAATGTAACTTTATACATTTGGACAGACCACACGCCCCAGTTTAATGCGTTGGTGTAACTTGTTATTTTATCAGTAATAAATAGCTATCCCTGCAAACAACTGTATAAAACTTGGAACTTGTAAAGTTTGTCTAGCTTCGTACATCTAAATGTAATTCTCTAATATAGCAATTCACAGAAAGGATTTTAATTTGATCTCCTATAGATCTCCAGTAAGAGCTGATTCTTAGCTGGATCTAAATAACAGATGTGGTTTATTGATGTCTTGTGAATTTAACATACAGTAGTTTCAAGTAATGGTTTACACTGTCAGCTGATGTGTTATTTACATAACAATGCATCATCTCAGTTACAAATGGGAACATCTTGTTGATTGGTACATTCAGACCTGACAGGAGATGCAATAGTGTTATACATGCATTGACATTTTTTACATAATTTTCCGACTTCTTATTCTTCTGAAAAATAATTTCTCACATTTTCCCACAAGCCTGTGTGGTATGAGCCACATAGAAGAAAGGCTGCATGATGGCACCTTAGCTAAAGCAGCAAAATATGAAATACAAAGCTGAGTATTTCTGGAAAGTCAAAGCTTAAGCCCCGTACACATGGTGCGATTTGTCCTTACGATTTTTACTATATAGTCAAAATCGTAAGAAAAGTTAGTGCAAATTGCACCATGTGTATGCTCTTGTGATGCCAATGTGCGGCCCCGCGGGATCGGCAACGTAAGAAAAAATAGACTGTGCAGGCAGGGCTGATATTGGCTAGATCAGAGGCTCATGCCTCTAGGCAGTTTCTAGCCGATATCGGCCATAAGCCGAAATCACACCGTGTCTATGCACCATCAGTGTCACAATCCTGCAGTCAGGGAATGAGATAAGCTTTCAGTGTTCTTCCTTGAGCATGCTCAGTGAGTTTTCTACAGCTAGTTTTTCTAAGTTCCTGAGCTTACTCAGTTTGTTTTCACTACTACTTTCCAGATGCCTCTAATCAGCCCTGATTGTTACCCTTTCATTAGCATACCTCCCAACATGACCCTCTCCGGGAGGGACACAATGCTCTGATTCTGGACTTTCCTCTTAATGTATGATTGTCTGCACCTGTTTTGAACAGGTTAATGGGTAAGAAAGGTGTTTCAGCACAGGTGATTGCAATCATACAGTAGAAGGGAAGTCCAGGAGCAGAGCATTATGTCCCTCCTGGAGAGGGTCATGCTGGGAGGTATGCATTAGGGCACAGGTTCCCAAACACACTCCTCAAGGCTCCCCAACAGAAGAGATGAGCGGGTTCGGTTTCTCTGAATCCGAACCCGCACGAACTTCATGTTTTTTTTCACGGGTCCGAGCGACTCGGATCTTCCCGCCTTGCTCGGTTAACCCGAGCGCGCCCGAACGTCATCATGACGCTGTCGGATTCTCGCGAGACTCGGATTCTATATAAGGAGCCGCGCGTCGCCGCCATTTTCACACGTGCATTGAGATTGATAGGGAGAGGACGTGGCTGGCGTCCTCTCCATTTAGATTAGGAGAGAGAGAGAGAGATTGACCTGAGGCTGATACTGTAGAAGAGAGTGCAGAGTTTAGTGACTGACCACAGTGACCACCAGCAGTGCAGTTGTTTTATTTAATATATCCGTTCTCTGCCTGAAAAAAACGGTACACACAGTGACTCAGTCACATACCATATCTGTGTGCACTGCTCAGCCCAGTGTGCTGCATGCCTGCATCATCTATGTATATATTATATATCTGACTGTGCTCAGCTCACACAGCTTATAATTGTGGGGGAGACTGGGGAGCACTGCAGTGCCAGTTATAGGTTATAGCAGGAGCCAGGAGTACAAGACAGTCACATACCATATCTGTGTGCACTGCTCAGCCCAGTGTGCTGCATCATCTATGTATATATTATATATCTGACTGTGCTCAGCTCACACAGCTTATAATTGTGGGGGAGACTGGGGAGCACTGCAGTGCCAGTTATAGGTTATAGCAGGAGCCAGGAGTACATATTATATTAAAATTAAACAGTGCACACTTTTGCTGCAGGAGTGCCACTGCCAGTGTGACTGACCAGTGACCTGACCACACTGACCACCAGTATAGTTAGTAGTATACTATATTGTGATTGCCTGAAAAAGTTAAACACTCGTCGTGTGACTTCACTTGTGTGGTGTTTTTTTTTTTATTCTATAAAAAACTCATTCTGCTGACAGACAGTGTCCAGCAGGTCCGTCATTATATAATATATATACCTGTCCGGCTGCAGTAGTGATATATATATATTTTTTATATCATTATTTATCATCCAGTCGCAGCAGACACAGTACGGTAGTTCACGGCTGTAGCTACCTCTGTGTCGGCACTCGGCAGTCCATCCATAATTGTATACCACCTACCCGTGGTTTTTTTTTCTTTCTTCTTTATACATACATACTACGACATCTCTTTATCAACCAGTCTATATTAGCAGCAGACACAGTACAGTACGGTAGTTCACGGCTGTGGCTACCTCTGTGTCGGCACTCGGCAGTCCGTCCATAATTGTATACCACCTAACCGTGGTTTTTTTTTTCCTTTCTTCTTCATACATACATACTACGACATCTCTTTATCAACCAGTCTATATTAGCAGCAGACACAGTACAGTACGGTAGTTCACGGCTGTGGCTACCTCTGTGTCGGCACTCGGCAGTCCGTCCATAATTGTATACCACCTACCCGTGGTTTTTTTTTCTTTCTTCTTCATACATACATACTACGACATCTCTTTATCAACCAGTCTATATTAGCAGCAGACACAGTACAGTACGGTAGTTCACGGCTGTGGCTACCTCTGTGTCGGCACTCGGCAGTCCGTCCATAATTGTATACCACCTAACCGTGGTTTTTTTTTCTTTCTTCTTCATACATACATACTACGACATCTCTTTATCAACCAGTCTATATTAGCAGCAGACACAGTACAGTACGGTAGTTCACGGCTGTGGCTACCTCTGTGTCGGCACTCGGCAGTCCGTCCATAATTGTATACCACCTAACCGTGGTTTTTTTTCTTTCTTCTTTATACATACATACTACGACATCTCTTTATCAACCAGTCTATATTAGCAGCAGACACAGTACAGTACGGTAGTTCACGGCTGTGGCTACCTCTGTGTCGGCACTCGGCAGTCCGTCCATAATTGTATACCACCTACCCGTGGTTTTTTTTTCTTTCTTCTTCATACATACATACTACTACATCTCTTTATCAACCAGTCTATATTAGCAGCAGACACAGTACAGTACGGTAGTTCACGGCTGTGGCTACCTCTGTGTCGGCACTCGGCAGTCCGTCCATAATTGTATACCACCTACCCGTGGTTTTTTTTTCTTTCTTCTTCATACATACATACTACGACATCTCTTTATCAACCAGTCTATATTAGCAGCAGACACAGTACAGTACGGTAGTTCACGGCTGTGGCTACCTCTGTGTCGGCACTCGGCAGTCCGTCCATAATTGTATACCACCTAACCGTGGTTTTTTTTTCTTTCTTCTTCATACATACATACTACGACATCTCTTTATCAACCAGTCTATATTAGCAGCAGACACAGTACGGTAGTTCACGGCTGTAGCTACCTCTGTGTCGGCACTCGGCAGTCCGTCCATAATTGTATACTAGTATCCATCCATCTCCATTGTTTACCTGAGGTGCCTTTTAGTTGTGCCTATTAAAATATGGAGAACAAAAATGTTGAGGTTCCAAAATTAGGGAAAGATCAAGATCCACTTCCACCTCGTGCTGAAGCTGCTGCCACTAGTCATGGCCGAGACGATGAAATGCCAGCAACGTCGTCTGCCAAGGCCGATGCCCAATGTCATAGTACAGAGCATGTCAAATCCAAAACACCAAATATCAGTAAAAAAAGGACTCCAAAACCTAAAATAAAATTGTCGGAGGAGAAGCGTAAACTTGCCAATATGCCATTTACCACACGGAGTGGCAAGGAACGGCTGAGGCCCTGGCCTATGTTCATGGCTAGTGGTTCAGCTTCACATGAGGATGGAGGCACTCAGCCTCTCGCTAGAAAAATGAAAAGACTCAAGCTGGCAAAAGCAGTAGCACCGCAAAGAACTGTGCGTTCTTCGAAATCCCAAATCCACAAGGAGAGTCCAATTGTGTCGGTTGCGATGCCTGACCTTCCCAACTCTGGACATGAAGAGCATGCGCCTTCCACCATTTGCACGCCCCCTGCAAGTGCTGGAAGGAGCACCCGCAGTCCAGTTCCTGATAGTCAGATTGAAGATGTCAGTGTTGAAGTACACCAGGATGAGGAGGATATGGGTGTTGCTGGCGCTGGGGAGGAAATTGACCAGGAGGATTCTGATGGTGAGGTGGTTTGTTTAAGTCAGGCACCCGGGGAGACACCTGTTGTCCGTGGGAGGAATATGGCCGTTGACATGCCTGGTGAAAATACCAAAAAAATAGGCTCTTCGGTGTGGAACTATTTCAACAGAAATGCAGACAACAGGTGTCAAGCCGTGTGTTCCCTTTGTCAAGCTGTAATAAGTAGGGGTAAGGACGTTAACCACCTCGGAACATCCTCCCTTATACGTCACCTGCAGCGCATTCATAATAAGTCAGTGACAAGTTCAAAAACTTTGGGTGACAGCGGAAGCAGTCCACTGACCAGTAAATCCCTTCCTCTTGTAACCAAGCTCACGCAAACCACCCCACCAACTCCCTCAGTGTCAATTTCCTCCTTCCCCAGGAATGCCAATAGTCCTGCAGGCAATGTCACTGGCAATTCTGACGAGTCCTCTCCTGCCTGGGATTCCTCCGATGCATCCTTGCGTGTAACGCCTACTGCTGCTGGCGCTGCTGTTGTTGCTGCTGGGAGTCGATGGTCATCCCAGAGGGGAAGTCGTAAGCCCACTTGTACTACTTCCAGTAAGCAATTGACTGTTCAACAGTCCTTTGCGAGGAAGATGAAATATCACAGCAGTCATCCTGCTGCAAAGCGGATAACTGAGGCCTTGACAACTATGTTGGTGTTAGACGTGCGTCCGGTATCCGCCGTTAGTTCACAGGGAACTAGACAATTTATTGAGGCAGTGTGCCCCCGTTACCAAATACCATCTAGGTTCCACTTCTCTAGGCAGGCGATACCGAGAATGTACACGGACCTCAGAAAAAGACTCACCAGTGTCCTAAAAAATGCAGTTGTACCCAATGTCCACTTAACCACGGACATGTGGACAAGTGGAGCAGGGCAGGGTCAGGACTATATGACTGTGACAGCCCACTGGGTAGATGTATGGACTCCCGCCGCAAGAACAGCAGCGGCGGCACCAGTAGCAGCATCTCGCAAACGCCAACTCTTTCCTAGGCAGGCTACGCTTTGTATCACCGGTTTCCAGAATACGCACACAGCTGAAAACCTCTTACGGCAACTGAGGAAGATCATCGCGGAATGGCTTACCCCAATTGGACTCTCCTGTGGATTTGTGGCATCGGACAACGCCAGCAATATTGTGTGTGCATTAAATATGGGCAAATTCCAGCACGTCCCATGTTTTGCACATACCTTGAATTTGGTGGTGCAGAATTATTTAAAAAACGACAGGGGCGTGCAAGAGATGCTGTCGGTGGCCAGAAAAATTGCGGGACACTTTCGGCGTACAGGCACCACGTACAGAAGACTGGAGCACCACCAAAAACTACTGAACCTGCCCTGCCATCATCTGAAGCAAGAAGTGGTAACGAGGTGGAATTCAACCCTCTATATGCTTCAGAGGTTGGAGGAGCAGCAAAAGGCCATTCAAGCCTATACAATTGAGCACGATATAGGAGGTGGAATGCACCTGTCTCAAGCGCAGTGGAGAATGATTTCAACGTTGTGCAAGGTTCTGATGCCCTTTGAACTTGCCACACGTGAAGTCAGTTCAGACACTGCCAGCCTGAGTCAGGTCATTCCCCTCATCAGGCTTTTGCAGAAGAAGCTGGAGACATTGAAGGAGGAGCTAACACGGAGCGATTCCGCTAGGCATGTGGGACTTGTGGATGGAGCCCTTAATTCGCTTAACAAGGATTCACGGGTGGTCAATCTGTTGAAATCAGAGCACTACATTTTGGCCACCGTGCTCGATCCTAGATTTAAAGCCTACCTTGGATCTCTCTTTCCGGCAGACACAAGTCTGCTGGGGTTGAAAGACCTGCTGGTGAGAAAATTGTCAAGTCAAGCGGAACGCGACCTGTCAACATCTCCTCCTTCACATTCTCCCGCAACTGGGGGTGCGAGGAAAAGGCTCAGAATTCCGAGCCCACCCGCTGGCGGTGATGCAGGGCAGTCTGGAGCGACTGCTGATGCTGACATCTGGTCCGGACTGAAGGACCTGACAACGATTACGGACATGTCGTCTACTGTCACTGCATATGATTCTCTTCTCACCATTGAAAGAATGGTGGAGGATTATATGAGTGACCGCATCCAAGTAGGCACGTCACACAGTCCATACTTATACTGGCAGGAAAAAGAGGCAATTTGGAGGCCATTGCACAAACTGGCTTTATTCTACCTAAGTTGCCCTCCCACAAGTGTGTACTCCGAAAGAGTGTTTAGTGCCGCCGCTCACCTTGTCAGCAATCGGCGTACGAGGTTACATCCAGAAAATGTGGAGAAGATGATGTTCATTAAAATGAATTATAATCAATTCCTCCGCGGAGACATTGACCAGCAGCAATTGCCTCCACAAAGTACACAGGGAGCTGAGATGGTGGATTCCAGTGGGGACGAATTGATAATCTGTGAGGAGGGGGATGTACACGGTGATATATCGGAGGGTGATGATGAGGTGGACATCTTGCCTCTGTAGAGCCAGTTTGTGCAAGGAGAGATTAATTGCTTCTTTTTTGGGGGGGGTCCAAACCAACCCGTCATATCAGTCACAGTCGTGTGGCAGACCCTGTCACTGAAATGATGGGTTGGTTAAAGTGTGCATGTCCTGTTTTGTTTATACAACATAAGGGTGGGTGGGAGGGCCCAAGGACAATTCCATCTTGCACCTTGTCACAACTGAGGGCCTGAGCTGACGGGAGGCAGCCTCAGTTGTAGGGGCTGAGATGTACCGGAACCTGGGAGGTTGTATCAGACCCCTGGACATGTAAGTAACATGAATAATAACTGCCCGAAGGCGTGACCACGACAACTTGGATAAAAGTCAATGATGTTTATTATGACAACTCCGCAACACAGCAGCAGTAAAAGAAAACGTAAAAGTCAGCAAATAATAAATACAGTTCCTGGGTACTACAGGATGGCAGGAGCCACAGGGCACTGGTAGTGTGAGATAGTTCTTATGATCTTCTAGATGGAAAGTCCTTACCAGGCCCGACTGTAGCAATGGAGATAACCCAGGATTGTGCCAGCTGGTGTTCCAGGAAAAGCTGGGTTGCTGAAGGTAAAACAGCTGCTGTGGATACTGGCTGGAACCAGACTGTTGTTAGCACGGAGTGGATACTGGCTGGAACCAGTTAAATAATAAATGAACTTGGGAGCGATGAAATATGAACTGAAATGTAGAACTTGAGAGCGGAGAAATAATAATACCGGTGGAGAGTGGTAAAGTGTAGAAAGGACACCGGCCCTTTAAGGGAAGCTGTACTCTGCTGGAAGCTGAGCTGGAAGCAGGAAATGTTGTAGCTGGAAACAGATGAATCCACAATGGATTGGAGAGTCAGGCTACACCGCAGGTGGAATGCTGGTGCGGGTCTCTATGGTGGAAGTCTTGAGACAGGAGCTGGAACCTGGAAGACAATCACAGGAGAGAGACAAACAGGAACTAGGTTTGACAACCAAAGCACTGACGCCTTCCTTGCTCAGGCACAGTGTATTTATACCTGCAGCAAGGAAGGGATTGGCTAGGCAATTATGCAGATTAACAATACTGACAACAGATTGGAGGAAATGATCAGCTGACAGAATCCAAGATGGCTGCGCCCATGCAGACACTTGGAGGGAAGTTTGGTTTGTAATCCATGTGGTAATGAAAACAGTAATGGCGGCGCCGGCCACTGGAGACAGGAGACGCCAGGCTGACAAGTGCACATGCAACCACGCGGACACAGCGGAGGCCGCGGCTGACGTAATCGCCACTCTGAATGCAGAAGCTCAGGGACGGCGGCGGAGGCCGCGGGAGACGCCATGCCAGATGTAATAAGGCGTTACTGTGACAGCGTCTCAGAGAGACAGGAGAGGATGCAGGAATGTGAACATTAGGATAACAGATGGGATCCGGTCCTGGAGCGCTGAGCCAGCCTTAGGAGGCATCTGATGGGTAAGAAATGGCGTCCAGATACCCGGATCGTGACAGCACCCCCCCCTTTAGGAGTGGCCCCAGGACACTTCTTTGGCTTTTGAGGAAACTTGGAATGGAATCTCCGGACCAAGGCAGGAGCATGGACATCAGAAGCATTGGTCCATGAACGTTCCTCAGGACCATAACCCTTCCAGTCAGTAAGATATTGTAGTTGACCGTAACGGTGACGTGAGTCCAGGATCTTGGCCACTTCATACTCAACGCCTCGTTGAGTTTGGACTTTCGGAGTTGGAGGAAGTGAGGAATGAAACCGATTCAAGATCAGCGGTTTCAACAGGGAAACATGGAATGTCCTGGGTATTTTTAAGAAGGGAGGCAACTGGAGTCTGTAAGCAACAGGATTGATGACTTGTTCAATCTTGAAATGACCGATATAGCGAGGTGCAAACTTCATACTGGGAACTCTTAACCTCAAATTCTTCGTGGATAACCATACCCGATCACCCACCTTGAGAGCAGGAACTGCTCGACGCTTCTTATCCGCAAACTTCTTGTACCTGAACGATGCCTTGAGCAGAGCTGATCGTACGCTCTTCCAGATATTGGCAAACTGATGCAAGGTGATATCCACTGCGGGAACAGAAGTTGCTGGAAGCGGTTGGAACTCAGGAACTTTAGGGTGGAATCCAAAGTTAGTGAAGAATGGTGTTGAAGCAGATGAAGAATGATACTGGTTGTTATGACAGAACTCGGCCCAGGGAAGTAATTGAACTTGTTGCACATGGGTAAGTCTGTAATGAAATCCATCGACAAGTGGGTCCATGGTCGACGGGGAACGGATAGTGGAACCAGTTGCCCCGCAGGCGACTGGCGGGATACTTTATGTTGGGCACACTTTGGGCAAGATGCAATAAACTCCAAGACGTCCTTTTTCAGAGTTGGCCACCAATAGGACCTAGAGATAAACTCCAGGGTTTTTTGGATACCTGTATGTCCGGCAAAACGGGAAGCATGGGCCCAATGCATGAGCTTCTTCCTTAGCATCGGCTTCACAAAACTTTTCCCTGATGGGGGCGTAGAGTCCATCCCTACCGTGGAGAATGCCAACGGATTTATAATAGGATGCTTGTCTGAAGACTCTGACTCATTTTCTTGCTCCCATGAGCGGGAAAGGGCATCGGCCTTGCGATTCTGAGAGCCCGGACAGAACTGGAGTTTAAAGTCGAACCTGGAAAAGAAAAGTGCCCATCTGGCCTGACGAGGGTTGAGACATTGTGCGCCCTTCAGGTATAAAAGGTTCTTGTGGTCTGTAAGTATGGTGATTAAATGAGAAGCTCCCTCCAACAGATACCTCCACTCTTCTAGAGCGAGCTTGATGGCTAGCAACTCCTGGTCTCCAATGGCATAGTTGCGCTCAGCTGGGGAGAACTTCCGGGAGAAGAAACTGCAAGGATGTAAATGGCCATCTTTAGCCCTCTGAGATAACACCGCTCCTACTCCAACGGAGGAGGCATCCACCTCTAGGATGAAAGGAGAGTCGATGTCAGGCTGTTTCAGGACAGGCGCAGAGATGAACCTCTGTTTTAAAAGATGAAAAGCTTGCATGGCTTCTTCAGACCACTTGGACGGGTTAGCACCCTTCTTGGTGAAAGCAGTAATAGGCGCCACAATGGTGGAAAAGTCTCGTATAAACTTTCGGTAATAATTGGCGAACCCTAAGAACCTCTGGACCCCTTTGAGGGTTAAGGGTACCGGCCAATTATGAATTGCTTGTAGTTTCTCAGGATCCATCTCTAGTCCGGAACCGGACACAATGTACCCTAGAAACGGAATGGACTTGACTTCAAAGACGCATTTTTCTAATTTGCAATAGAGATGATTGACACGGAGACGGGACAGAACCTCTTTAACCCAAAAACGATGTTCCTCTAAATCGTTGGCAAAAATGAGGATATCGTCTAGATAGACCACGACATGACGGTATAGAATGTCTCTGAAAATCTCATTGACAAAATGCTGGAAGACAGCTGGAGCATTGCTCAATCCGAAGGGCATGACGAGGTACTCATAATGTCCGTCACGGGTGTTAAAGGCGGTCTTCCACTCGTCACCCTCACGGATCCGGATGAGATTGTATGCACCTCGCAAGTCCAGCTTTGTAAAGATGGTAGCTCCGCTAACTCTGTCAAAGAGCTCAGTAATCAGGGGTAAAGGATAACGGTTCTTGATGGTAATGTCGTTCAAACCTCTGTAGTCGATGCACGGACGCAGACCACCATCTTTCTTTTTTACAAAAAAGAAGCCTGCGCCGGCTGGGGAAGAAGAAGGTCGAATGAACCCCTTTGCTAGGTTCTCTTTAATGTATTCCTCCATAGAATGCGTCTCAGGCAGAGACAACGGATAAGTTCGGCCTCGAGGTGGAACCTTCCCTGGAACGAGATCAATCGGGCAGTCCCATTCTCTATGAGGAGGAAGGATATCAGCAGAAGCTTTACTGAACACATCCGTGAAATCTTGATATGGAGGAGGTGGAACATCAGACGACCTGGGGGAGGAAGAACAGACAGGCAATACTTTAAACAAACATGTCTCTGCACAGGAGGAACCCCATGCCAGGATTTGCGTAGTCGTCCAATCAATTGTAGGATTGTGAAGACGGAGCCATGGAAGGCCCAGGACCACAGGATGTGTGGCTCTTGGAATCACTAAAAGTGAAATAAGTTCGGAATGAAGAACTCCCACTCTCAGACGAACTGGTAGAGTCCTTAGAGCAATAACAGTATCAAAAATTTTACTGCCATCCACGGCAGTTAAGGAAAAGGAGGAAGGAAGTCTCTCGGTGGGTAGGGACCACCGTTTAACATAGGCTTCAGTAATAAAGTTCCCAGCTGCTCCGGAATCAAGGAGAGCAATGACGTTCCGATAACGTTGAGCAACTTGAAGCGAGACTGGGAGATTACAATCATGAGGAGATGGAGAGGAGATCATTACTCCTAGCCGGCCCTCTCCTGGGCGAGCTAGGGTTTGGAGTTTTCCCGGACGTTCGGGACAGGCATTGATGGTGTGAGACGGAGCTGCACAGTAAAGACAAAGAGACTCAGAGAGACGTCTTCGGCGCTCAGCAGGAGTTAAACGGGAACGGCCAATTTGCATGGGCTCATCTTTAGATGGTGACAGTTGACGAGGAGGAGGAGCAGAAGATTTTGGAGCAGATGATCTTCCACGCTCAGTTGCTCTCTCTCTGAAACGTAAATCAACTTTCGTGCAGAGTGAGATTAGCTCATCCAACTTAGAAGGTAAGTCTCTGGTAGCTAACTCATCTTTAATAAGCTCAGATAAGCCATGCCAGAATGCAGCATACAGGGCCTCGTCGTTCCATGCCAGTTCGGATGCCAGGATCTGGAACTGTATCAGATATTGTCCTACAGTACGTGACCCCTGGCGTAAACGGAGAATCTCGGATGAAGCTGAGGTTACCCGGCCTGGCTCGTCGAAGATGCGCCTGAATGTTGACACGAATGCAGTGTAAGAAGATAGCAGGGTGTCGGACCTCTCCCATAACGGTGATGCCCAGTCAAGGGCGGAGCCACTGAGAAGAGAGATGATGTAGGCAATTTTTGTACGGTCACTGGGAAAATTGCCAGGTTGTAGCTCAAACTGAATCTCACACTGGTTGAGAAATCCCCTGCAGAATCTTGGAGATCCGTCAAATTTTGCTGGCGTTGGAAGATGAAGACGTGGAGCAGAAATGGGTAAGGTGGGTGGGGTTATAGCTGGAGTCACTGTGGTTGACGCACCAGATGCGCCTGATCCACGGAGAGTTGTCTGAATCCCATCCAGCCGAGTAGAGAGATCCTGGAGACAGCGGATGATGTGGCCCTGTGCAGCCTCCTGATGTTCTAGTCGGGCTGCCAGTTCTTGCATCGGCCTGGCCGCTTGATCCTGGTCTCCGGCTGGATTCATTAGGTCAGTGCTTACTGTCACAACTGAGGGCCTGAGCTGACGGGAGGCAGCCTCAGTTGTAGGGGCTGAGATGTACCGGAACCTGGGAGGTTGTATCAGACCCCTGGACATGTAAGTAACATGAATAATAACTGCCCGAAGGCGTGACCACGACAACTTGGATAAAAGTCAATGATGTTTTTTTATGACAACTCCGCAACACAGCAGCAGTAAAAGAAAACGTAAAAGTCAGCAAATAATAAATACAGTTCCTGGGTACTACAGGATGGCAGGAGCCACAGGGCACTGGTAGTGTGAGATAGTTCTTATGATCTTCTAGATGGAAAGTCCTTACCAGGCCCGACTGTAGCAATGGAGATAACCCAGGATTGTGCCAGCTGGTGTTCCAGGAAAAGCTGGGTTGCTGAAGGTAAAACAGCTGCTGTGGATACTGGCTGGAACCAGACTGTTGTTAGCACGGAGTGGATACTGGCTGGAACCAGTTAAATAATAAATGAACTTGGGAGCGATGAAATATGAACTGAAATGTAGAACTTGAGAGCGGAGAAATAATAATACCGGTGGAGAGTGGTAAAGTGTAGAAAGGACACCGGCCCTTTAAGGGAAGCTGTACTCTGCTGGAAGCTGAGCTGGAAGCAGGTAATGTTGTAGCTGGAAACAGATGAATCCACAATGGATTGGAGAGTCAGGCTACACCGCAGGTGGAATGCTGGTGCGGGTCTCTATGGTGGAAGTCTTGAGACAGGAGCTGGAACCTGGAAGACAATCACAGGAGAGAGACAAACAGGAACTAGGTTTGACAACCAAAGCACTGACGCCTTCCTTGCTCAGGCACAGTGTATTTATACCTGCAGCAAGGAAGGGATTGGCTAGGCAATTATGCAGATTAACAATACTGACAACAGATTGGAGGAAATGATCAGCTGACAGAATCCAAGATGGCTGCGCCCATGCAGACACTTGGAGGGAAGTTTGGTTTGTAATCCATGTGGTAATGAAAACAGTAATGGCGGCGCCGGCCACTGGAGACAGGAGACGCCAGGCTGACAAGTGCACATGCAACCACGCGGACACAGCGGAGGCCGCGGCTGACGTAATCGCCACTCTGACACTCTGCATGCAGAAGCTCAGGGACGGCGGCGGAGGCCGCGGGAGACGCCATGCCAGATGTAATAAGGCGTTACTGTGACAGCGTCTCAGAGAGACAGGAGAGGATGCAGGAATGTGAACATTAGGATAACAGATGGGATCCGGTCCTGGAGCGCTGAGCCAGCCTTAGGAGGCATCTGATGGGTAAGAAATGGCGTCCAGATACCCGGATCGTGACACACCTCTTTTTTCTTTTATTTTTCTTTGCGTCATGTGCTGTTTGGGGAGGGTTTTTTGGAAGGGACATCCTGCGTGACACTGCAGTGCCACTCCTAAATGGGCCCGGTGTTTGTGTCGGCCACTAGGGTCGCTAATCTTACTCACACAGTCAGCTACCTCATTGCGCCTCTTTTTTTCTTTGCGTCATGTGCTGATTGGGGAGGGTTTTTTGGAAGGGACATCCTGCGTGACACTGCAGTGCCACTCCTAAATGGGCCCGGTGTTTGTGTCGGCCACTAGGGTCGCTAATCTTACTCACACAGTCAGCTACCTCATTGCGCCTCTTTTTTTCTTTGCGTCATGTGCTGATTGGGGAGGGTTTTTTGGAAGGGACATCCTGCGTGACACTGCAGTGCCACTCCTAAATGGGCCCGGTGTTTGTGTCGGCCACTAGGGTCGCTAATCTTACTCACACAGTCAGCTACCTCATTGCGCCTCTTTTTTTCTTTGCGTCATGTGCTGATTGGGGAGGGTTTTTTGGAAGGGACATCCTGCGTGACACTGCAGTGCCACTCCTAAATGGGCCCGGTGTTTGTGTCGGCCACTAGGGTCGCTAATCTTACTCACACAGTCAGCTACCTCATTGCGCCTCTTTTTTTCTTTGCGTCATGTGCTGATTGGGGAGGGTTTTTTGGAAGGGACATCCTGCGTGACACTGCAGTGCCACTCCTAAATGGGCCCGGTGTTTGTGTCGGCCACTAGGGTAGCTAATCTTACTCACACAGTCAGCTACCTCATTGCGCCTCTTTTTTTCTTTGCGTCATGTGCTGATTGGGGAGGGTTTTTTGGAAGGGACATCCTGCGTGACACTGCAGTGCCACTCCTAAATGGGCCCGGTGTTTGTGTCGGCCACTAGGGTCGCTAATCTTACTCACACAGTCAGCTACCTCATTGCGCCTCTTTTTTTCTTTGCGTCATGTGCTGATTGGGGAGGGTTTTTTGGAAGGGACATCCTGCGTGACACTGCAGTGCCACTCCTAAATGGGCCCGGTGTTTGTGTCGGCCACTAGGGTCGCTAATCTTACTCACACAGTCAGCTAACTCATTGCGCCTCTTTTTTTCTTTGCGTCATGTGCTGATTGGGGAGGGTTTTTTGGAAGGGACATCCTGCGTGACACTGCAGTGCCACTCCTAAATGGGCCCGGTGTTTGTGTCGGCCACTAGGGTCGCTAATCTTACTCACACAGTCAGCTACCTCATTGCGCCTCTTTTTTTCTTTGCGTCATGTGCTGATTGGGGAGGGTTTTTTGGAAGGGACATCCTGCGTGACACTGCAGTGCCACTCCTAAATGGGCCCGGTGTTTGTGTCGGCCACTAGGGTCGCTTGTCTTACTCACACAGTCAGCTACCTCATTGCGCCTCTTTTTTTCTTTGCGTCATGTGCTGATTGGGGAGGGTTTTTTGGAAGGGACATCCTGCGTGACACTGCAGTGCCACTCCTAGATGGGCCAGGTGTTTGTGTCGGCCACTAGTGTCGCTTAGCTTAGTCATCCAGCGACCTTGGTGCAAATTTTAGGACTAAAAATAATATTGTGAGGTGTGAGGTATTCAGAATAGACTGAAAATGAGTGGAAATTATGGTTTTTGAGGTTAATAATAATATGGGATCAAAATGACCCCCAAATTCTATGATTTAAGCTGTTTTTTAGTGTTTTTTTAAAAAAACACCCGAATCCAAAACACACCCGAATCCGACAAAAAAAATTCGGTGAGGTTTTGCCAAAACGCGGTCGAACCCAAAACACGGCCGCGGAACCGAACCCAAAACCAAAACACAAAACCCGAAAAATTTCAGGCGCTCATCTCTACCCAACAGTCCTGGTTTTAAATATATTCATGCTTGGCCACAGGTGACTTAATTAGCACCATAGTCAAATTGATTTAACCATCTGTGCTGAGCCATGGATATACCTAAAACCTGGACCGTTGGGGTGCCTTGAGGACTGCATTTGGGAACCTCTGCATTAGGGAACTATTGGATGTGTACCCTTTAAAGTCATTGTAGTATGCTTGTGTTTGCTCCTTTTGCTACAATGTCAGTGTCCTATTGCCTAACTGATTTTCCAATAACCAGACCTCGCTAACCTTTGATATTGCAGACCCACGAATTGCGGCATTATACTCCCCATCTTTACCATTTCAATATGAAGTGGTCAGGATATTGAGGGAACAGGGTGGGGACGGGTCACCTGCGTTTTTGTGAGTACATAGGACTTCCTGAACATTTATGACTATACAGCTTACACCACATACAGATGGGGTAAGCAGTACAGTCACCATTTTGCCAGCAGCGGGAACTCAGCAACGCCTTTCTGGCATCAGCAAAACATTCCAGGCTTTGCTGAGTCCCCTGCAGGCTGAAGCTCTTTGAACATTCACAGACTTCCATTTATAAGGAGATTAAAATTTTGTGCCAAATATGACGTCACGTTTGGCACAAATACCACTTTAAGGCCCAGATTTATTAAGTCTTGGAGAGCGATAAATTGCATGGTTGTAAAGTACCAACCAATCAGCTCCTGTCATTTTTCAAACACAGCCTGTAACATGGCAGTTAGAAGCTGGTTGGTTGGTACTTTGGGCCCGATTCAGACCTGATCGCTGTTGCGCGAATTCGCACAGTGGATGATTATCGAATGACTGCGCGTGCATGTGCACCGCAATGCGCAGACACAATGCCAAACAGTGACAGAATGGTGCAAACATGTTGATCTAAAAGGCATACGCAAGGTGATTGACAGGAAGTGGGTGTTTGGGGGTGGTAACTGTCCGTTTAAAGGAAGTGTCTGGAAAAACACAAGCATTCCCAAGGGTCTTCAGGGCGGGTGTGTGACGTCAGCTCCGGCCCTGATCACAGACTGGAAAATATATTTGATGGTGAGTTGCGAACGGATTTGCAGCTGTCCGCTACATGGCGAAGTTTTTGCACGGTGAACACATGCATTCACTCTCCCTGGGCGGTGACTATCTGATCGCAGACCTCTGCAAATGTGCAGCACAGCGATCAGGTCTGAATTAGGCCCTTTATCACCATACAATTTATCACTCCCAAGGCTTGATAATGCTGGGCCTAAATTTTAAAAAGGACATCGTGAGCCAGCCCCTGTGGGAGTCGCGGCCATCCGTCACACCAGACGAAGATAGCAGGAATGAATGCCGGCTGCCACTATGTTACTACGTCTGGTGCCAGAGGAAACACAGCAGCCCAGGGACACCAGAGCTGCCGGACCTGGCAAATAAGCTCTTGGTTCCAGAGCACTGTGACAGTAGGTAAGTATGAAATCCCGGACGTATATGCGGAAGTATCACAGTAATACTAAACACAATATGCCGCCGGCAATTAATACCGTTTTTAAATTGAACCCTTGGAGTCGAACAGTGTTGGTTGAGCAGATATCACCATCAGTGACTTTTGTTTCTTTGATAAGAAAAGGAGCATATCTGTAAGACTGTAAAGGGAGGTACTCATAGAGCGATCGCTGCTTAAAATCTAAGCAATCTCACTAGATTGCTTAGATTTTAAGCATGATCGCTCAGTGTGTAGCCCCCACAGCGATAGCGATGCGCAGCCCCGCGCATCGCTATCGCTGGTGCTAGATTGGCCTGCATGCAGGCCAATCTAGCAGGTCACTCACTTCACCCGCTCACTTCACCAGGTTCGCTCGGCACACATCTCTCCCACATCGGCCCGTGAATACGGGCCTTAAGACAACCACAGCTCACCATTATAGAAGCTCAAAGTTTCAGCATTCACTGTTCCATGTAATACCGGTCCGAACTGCATTAGTGGAATAGCACTCAGCAGAATCTATAGTCTATCATTGGAGCTGGGACAATGATATTTAGCTCATTCAGTAGTGTGGTGTGGTTGCTGGGAACCAATTCTGAAAAATGACACCTACATCCAGAAAGGTCAGAATGCTTATCGCTAATGTAATATTTAGGTTCAAATATTTTGACATTTAAAATACTTTTTTTTTCTTTTAACAATATTAGTTGGAATAAGTTAAATGTCCATATCTTGCAATAAAAGGTGTTACAAAAAGAAAGAACTCAAAGCAGACTATTCAACACATGACCTTGAGTTACTTTTAACAGCCTTATTATGATTTTATGCAGCGGGCGTAACTTCAAGCTTGATATGATATAAATAAATCCAGAGGACACTAGAAAGTAATCCAAACAAACATCTTTCACACCTCTTTCTTACCATGGCTCAGTTGAGTCATATTGATGCACACACACTTGTGCACTTGTGTAGACAGTTAAATAACTCTTCAATTACAATTGCCAACATGACACCTTTTACCCCAGACAGTGTTTTGCTCCTAATTTGCCCTGTTAGTTCTTAACTGAATGAAGCTGTGCTTAAAGAGGTAAATTATATAAAACCAGCGTCAGTAGTAACTATTTCATTCTGTTTGGTTTAATCCAACAGGGAAATAGGATCAGAGAATTGTGTTCCAGGTATACTGGGTCCTGTTAGCAGATAATATACAAATAATGGTGGAACAAAATACCAGCTTCACATTTTCTGGATGTTACCTCAGTAATTCTATTCCGTATTTAAAGTTATATTTTTCAGAATAAGGGTGGTCATTCTGAGTTGGTCACTCGTTGCCGATTTTTGCAGCACAGCGATCAGGTAAAAAAATGACAAAATTGCACATGCGTATGCACCGCAATGCGCAGGCGCGTCGTATGGGTACAAAGAGGATCGGTGCTGGGAGATGGATTTAGCGAACATTCCATTCGCACAGCCGAACGCAAGGTGATTGACAGAAAGAGGGCATTTATGGGTGTCAACTGACCGGTTTCTGGGAGTGTTTGGGAAAACACAGGGGTCCAGGCGTTTGCAGGGCGGGTGTCTGATGTCAATTCCAGCACCAAAAAGACTGAAGTGATCGCAAGGGCTGAGAAAGTCCAGAGCTACTCTGAACCTGCACAAAATGTTTTTGCTGCGCTTGGCTGCAAAGGCATTCACACACTTGCAAAGCTAAAATACACTCCCCCATGGGCGGCGACTATGCGTTTGCAAGGCTGCTAAAAGTAGCTAGCGAGCGATCAACTCGGAATGACCCCCAATGTCATTCCAATGTATAAGCATTTATTTGGCAAATTCCATTCACGTGCTGTAGATTATTTCCCAACACAAATGATGTGAGTACTGGAAAGCAGTCGTCTTATATTAAATGGAATATTTATATATACTCCTATACTCCTATAGCTGCCTATTCACACAATAAGCAACGGAGAGGAAGAAAACCATCATGGGACATATATTTATTTCTCATGCAATGTACTCACAGTCTGAAGCTACATAACTTTTTCCTAGATATATTGCATAACATAATCATATTATAATCATTTTATAAGTGTTACTTAGTATTCAAGATCACATTGCCAAACACAAACAGATAATGAGACTATGGTTTAGCAGAAGGACCTTCTGCCTAAAAAAGGGAATTTTGGCAATGAAGCATAAGAGTAATGAAATAAGTACTATTATCTACCGACAGCAGGATCCCGGCTGTAAGATTGCTCAACAAAGCCCCTTGTGGGCCTGCTGCACTCACCACGCATCAGGCTTGGTGGATCGCTGCGCTCGCCACAGGTTCTGTTCCCACTCTCTGGGTGTCGTGGACACCCATGAGTGGAAATAGTCCCTATTGGTCGGCATGCCGACCGGCGGGATTGTGAGGGGGCGGATGTAAGTGCCGGTATTGTGACCTGCAGTCTCCTGACCACTGGTCACATAACTAAATCCCATCTGATCAGTGGCTAACGCTTAGTGGGGGCTCTGTAGGCTTTGGGAACACTGCACATATAGGGGTAAATTTACTAAGATTCGTAATTTTCCGTTTGAGGTCAAAGTTCAATCACGAATGACATCGAAAGTGTAAATATGCAACTTTTTGAATTTAGTACGACTAATTTACTAAGCTGCCGTATTCTGCATTTTCGGGTTTACCGATGTCGATGTCATTCGTTGTTTTAGGCAGTGTTTTACGTGAGTGACTTGTAAAACACTGCCGACTTTAATACAATGAATCTCGGCCGGATCTGAGAGATCCGTGCTGGGCTTCATTGTGCACCTTGTAAAAAAAAAAAAAAAAAAAAAAAAAAAAACATGGTTAAAAATAAAATAAAAATTGCGTGGGGTCCCCCCTCCTAAGCCAAACCAGCCTCGGGCTCTTTGAGCCGATCCTGGTTGGAAAAATATGGGGGGAAAAATGATAGAGGTTCCCCCATATTTCAACAACCAGCACCGGGCTCTGCGCCTGGTCCTGGTTCCAAAAATACGGGGGACAAAAAGCGTAGGGGTCCCCCGTATTTCTGAAACCAGCACCGGGCTCCACTAGCCAGATACATAATGCCACAGCCGGGGGACACTTTTATATAGCTCCCGGCAGCCCTGGCATTACATAACCAACTAGTCACCCCTGGCCGGGGTACCCTGGAGGAGTGGGGACCCCTTCAATCAAGGGGTCCCCCCCCTCCAGCCACCCAAGGACCAGGGGTGAAGCCCGAGGCTGTCCCCCCCCATCCATGGGCTGCGGATGGGAGGCTGATAGCCGTTGTGTAAAAAAATGAATATTGTTTTTAGTAGCAGTACTACAAGTCCCAGCAAGCCTCCCCCGCAAGCTGGTACTTGGAGAACCACAAGTACCAGCATGCGGAGGAAAACCGGGCCCACTGGTACCTGTAGTACTACTACTAAAAAAATACCCCAATAAAAACATAAGACACACACCTTGAAAGTATAACTTTAATACATACATACACACCTCCATATACACATACTTACCTATGTTCACACGAGGGTCGGTCCTCTTCTCCATGTAGAATCCATGGAGTACCTGTGGAAAAAATTATACTCACAAAATCCAGTGTAGAAGCCTCTTCTTCTTTTAATCCAGTTGTAATCCATGTACTCGTCAAAATAAAAAAACGGACACCCGACCTCTCACTGAATGGGGCCCCATGTTTTCACCTTTCACCCATGCTTTCCCCGAATGCCAGGAACCCCCTCTGACTTATGTCTAAGTGGGTTCCATCAGCCAATCAGGGAACGCCACGTTGTGGCATCCTCCTGATCGGCTGTGTGCTCCTGTACTGTATGACAGGCAGCACCCGGCAGTGTTACAATGTAGCGCCTATGCGCTCCATTGTAACCAATGGTGGGAACTTTGTGGTCAGCGGTGAGGTTACTTTCGGTCAACCGCTGACCACAAAGTTCCCACCATTGGTTACAATGGAGCGCATAGGCGCTACATTGTAACACTGCCGTGTGCTGCCTGTCATACACTACAGGAGCACACAGCCAATCAGGAGGGTGCCACAACGTGGCGCTCCCTGATTAGCTGAAGAAACCCTCTTAGACATAAGTCAGAGGGGGTTTCTGGCATTCGGGGAAAGGGGTCCCATGTGAAAACATGGGGCCCCTTTCAGTGCGAGGTCGGGTGTCCGTTTTTTTTTATTTTGACAAGTACCTGGATTACAAATGGATTACAAGAAGAAGAGGCTTCTACACTGGAGTATGTGAGTATAATTTTTTCCACAGGTACTCCATGGATTCTACATGGAGAAGAGGACCGACCCTCGTGTGAACATAGGTAAGTATGTGTATATGGAGGTGTGTATGTATGCATTAAAGTTTTACTTTCAAGGTGTGTGTCTCATGTTTTTATTGGGGTATTTTTTTAGTAGTAGTACTACAGGTACCAGCGGGCCCGGTTTTCCTCCGCATGCTGGTACTTGTGGTTCTCCAAGTACCAGCTTGCGGGGGAGGCTTGCTGGGACTTGTAGTACTGCTACTAAAAACAATATTCATTTTTTTACACAATGGCTATCAGCCTCCCATCCGCAGCCCTTGGATGGGGGGGACAGCCTCGGGCTTCACCCCTGGTCTTTGGGTGGCTGGAGGGGGGGACCCCTTGATTGAAGGGGTCCCCACTCCTCCAGGATACCCCGGCCAGGGGTGACTAGTTGGTTATGTAATGCCAGGGCCGCCGGGAGCTATATAAAAGTGTCCCCCGGCTGTGGCATTGTGTATCTGGCTAGTGGAGCCCGGTGCTGGTTTCAGAAATACGGGGGACCCCTACGCTTTTTGTCCCCCGTATTTTTGGAACCAGGCGCAGAGCCCAGTGCTGGTTGTTTAAATATGGGGGAACCTCTATCATTTTTCCCCCCATATTTTTGCAACCAGGGCCGGCTCAAAGAGCCCGAGGCTGGTTTTGCTTAGGAGGGGGGACCCCACGCATTTTTTTTCCCTAAAAATAACACTTTACCATCCCCTTCCCACTGATAAACATGCACGGATCTCATGGATCCGTGCATGCCTATCCAAACACGGTAAAAAAAAGCAGGTCTGTTTTTTTTTAGCACTTTTTCACGAATTGTATTTCAGCACGGCAGTGTTTGGCTATTGTCGGCAGTGTTTGTGATTTGCACTTTTTAGTAAATTCCCGAATTCTACCAAATTGCAGGCGTATTTGACCGATGGTGTATTGATTCGTGATTTTTTCCTAGGACTTCCAAAATATTACGAATGCCCTCATCACTGCCGAGATTTTTGCTTAGTAAATTCCCGACATGACACTTTGAAGAAAAAACGGCATCTCGGTCAAAATCGGGAGCTTAGTAAATATACCCCATAGTGTTGCAGTTCATAGTGCAGTCTATGGGTTGTATTCAAATGCAGTCGGAAACTGCCGTCTTGTCGGAAAGACGGCAGTTTCCGACTTTTTTAGGTCATAAGGTGTTCCGACCTATTCAATCCTCCATCCGTTTTTTCGACAATTTGGAAAACACATGGATCGGCGGAATAGCCACGGATCCACGTGTTTTGTCGGAAACATGGGCAAATATGAATAAGCCCCGTTTCCGACAATGTCAATCTGACTTTAAAAAAAGTTGGCATTGTCGGGAACGGCCTAGTCCTGTTGCTCATTGAATACTGAGATGTCAGATCCATCGGAAAGGATCCGACATCTATTGAATACACCCCTATACTGTATGTAACACTTCTAGAGCGAATCACTGCTACTGAAAGAGGAATGTCATTGTTATTTGAAGACAAATAGGAAATACATTTAAAAAGGGCCTCATTTAAAGTTGTGGGGAGCAACCACAATGATTGTGCCCCCCCCCCCCCCAACTGGACTGTTCTCTTCACTTTTTTAGAAGGGGGCGCAACCATGCCTTTCACAATTAGGCCATGACCCCCAAATATTACCAGGACCCAGCAGAGCTCCCTACAGCACTGATATTTAGAAGACATTTTGCACAGTTACCACTTGGGGCACTAGTGGTGGGAAATCAATTTAAAAGACTTGTCCATGTCAGATATTATTTACAGTAGAAATTAAACATTAGTGGCAACTTCAGTGTTCTCAATTGCAGGCACTGTGTAGGGTCAGATCAATAATGTGGTGGAGGGAGCTATAGAACCAGGTATCCACATAAAAATAGGCGATCACGATGATCAGCTGCCTAGCTGACCAAGCAGTCGGCCATAAATCATAAGGGCGGGATTCAATTCTTTTCAACCCTTTCTACACCAGTTCTGTTTCTGTCCTCGGGGGCATGGTATCATTATGTCAGCTTGCTACCCTTGGAATAGCGAGGCACCCAACCATTTACATGGCTAAACCTGATTACTATGGGCGTGATATGCACGATAACGGGGATCATTTTAGACAGGAGATTGGGTGTGATATATCATTTGAATTCCACCCTAAGTGTTAAAATAGTTTTTTTCTGGTTTTCTCCAAAAAGTATGCAATTTTCCTATATTTTGGGTAACATTAGGTCTGATATTGTAGGTGTGTACACTCCCACATAGCGCTGACTACACCCACACAGCACTGGTCACAGCCTTCTCAGTATAAGACCTTGAACATTTTCAGCCTGACTGTTAGATGTAGTATTATTGAGGGGAGATTATAGTGTGTGTGTGTGTGAGAGAGTGAGTGTGAGTGAGTGTGTGTATGCTGAATGTACTCGGCTACTTCGACACACACACACACACACACACACACACACACACACACACACACACACACACACACACACACACACACACACGTGTGTGTGTGTGTCAAAGTAGCTGAGTACATTCAGCATACTCCTGCTGGTGACCTGGGAAGGTTACTATAATCACATACCCTCCAACATTTTACACATAAAAATCGGTACAAATGAGAAAAGGGGGCGTGGCCATGGGTAGAGGGGGCGTGGTCACGACCCTTTTCCTATACTTTCAATGGAAGTTTGGAGAGCCAAAAATTGGTGCAGACCATAAAAAAAGGTACTGTACCTGCCAAAAAGGTACAGCTGGAGGGTATGTATTCATACTAACCCATGCAGAACACAAAGGATATGTTTTGTTTGTTTTTAACATCAATAGTTATAAAATCGGCAGACATGACCTTTGCCAGAAGGAAGAAAATACTTTACTCACTTTATTTGTTTAAACAGTCATCATTGCTGAACCAGGTTATCAATGACTTGTGTTCTGTATAGATGAGTTGTGTTTTTCTATTTCATTTATGTAGTTCAGCTCAGGCAACTGCAGTATTACGTTTAGGAGCAGAGCACTTTGTGCTGACAGAAGCTACAATTAGCTGAGTGTGCCACACTGACTTAACTAATATGCAGTGGCGTATCTATATTGGGTGCAGGGTATGCAGTGCACACACAGTCCCCTGGGTCCAGGGAGGCACACATTGCACACCCTGCACTCATGTACTATACACTCCTCAGCGGCCATTTTCCTAGAGATTTGCTTTTATTCTCTGATGCCAGTCCTACAGACTGGCATCACCCCTCTTCTCCAGGCCCCGTAGGCACTCCTTGCAAATGCCGCTTAGTTCCTGCACTGGGTAATAATAAAGTTCCAAGTATAGCAATATATGAAACGTTGTAAGAGTTATCACCAGTTACAATAATTGTAGTCTCTAAAACATGAAAAGTGTAATTAGTCCAATATGTTTTATTACGTAATACTTTTTGTGTATTATTTCAGCATGGGTTTTTAATTAAACTTTGGAATTTTTACAACCTAAACACTAGCTGTATCTATTGCTTTATTTCTGCAATCATTTCTCTGGTATCACTTTAATAAATCCTAGCCCGCACTGTGGTGTTTATACGCTGCGATTTATTCTCAGTGTTTATTCTTTGTTGATTTCAGATGATTCTAAATTATTTATTGATGTCAGGGGAAACCAGCCTTACTGCTCTGCAGGAATGTCGTGTTTTGGCTTCTGAAGAACGGAAGGCACATTAATGGTGCAATGTATGGATGTTTTTAGTTGCTGTTTGTTATTCCTAACACAAATATGTTTATAACGTATAGTGTAAGCATATTTACTATCTAAATAACATATGTATTTATAGAAAAATAATTACAGAACATCTGTGACCACATCTGTATTTAAAGAGATATGTGTTACCCACATCCGTTCTGTATTTATTTTTTATATTTTTTATATAAACCTGTATAAATGTACACATTTTAAACATTGGGGGGGGGGAATCCAATTGGGTGCGAGGTTTTGGCCGCAAAAAAACCTAGTGGACCTCATACATAATTTTGGATTACCGGTTAGCGGGTACTAATTACCTGAGCGTGAGCCAGCTGTGCAACAGGAGATTGCCCTCCTTGGTACAAGAGACACAAAGGGCCGGATGTAATGAAGTCCAAGTTGTCCGGAGGCATGGGTTCCTGGCCGAACGCTGACATTTTTTTAATGTAGCAATCATGTACAAGGCAAAACCATGCCTTGTAATGTTGCTGCTTTAAAGAAAAATGTCAGAGTTCGGCCGGGAGCTCGAGCCTCTGGCCAACTCAGACTTCATTACATCCAACCCATAGCAGTTTTCATTGATTTTATTATTATTAGCATCTGTGGCCACACCCTTAGGTTTTGGACATGCCTCCCACATCACTTTGGCCTGCCATTGCTCTCTACAGCTCTGCTTGTTATTAGTAGTAAATGAAACAATTTTGGGGTATGGCTCATACTAGCATTTTAAGTTATTGGATGTGTAAAAAAAAACAAAAAAAAACCAGTTGCGGTCCAATCTCATTGTTACTGTCTGTAGCTTTCAATGCATTTTGGCTGGTTCCCAGCATACTTGCCTACCTGACCCTCTCCACGAGGGAGAAAATGCTCTGTTCCTGGACTTTCCTGGTAGTGTATGATCGCCATCACCTGTGGTGAAACACCTTTCTTATCAATTAACTAGCTCACCACAGGTGATGGCAATCATACATCACCAGGAAAGTCCAGGAGCAGAGCCTTTTCTCCCTCATGGAGAGGGTCAGGTAGGCAAGTATGGTTCCCAGGCGTTATTGTACTAGTCATGACTAGAAATGTTGGCAACATTCTACCTGTGTTCTGCCACAGTTACTGCTATTGTGATGGGGAAGGGTTTAGCATACTGTAGCCCAGTGTGGCCATATTAAAATCAGTCAACTTAACCACTGCCAACAAGCTGCCTTACAGAACACACATCAAGTACAACTGTTGAGTTACTTAATTAGGAGTAATTGAAGCTGCCAGTGAGGAGGAGTAAATGAAGGGCTGCTACCCCTGCTGAATTTAAATTATCCCAAACACTGCAAATATTTAATCTATAACAGAAATAATCCCTTCATCAAAGCTATTATTGGTCAGTAATGTACTTTTCTTTTGGGGTTATTATAAAAAAGCACTTTCTGGCATTCATCCAGATATTATTACTAAGTAGTATGGAGTTTTTACTAATCATTTCACACGCTACATAGGATGTATAAGCAGTGGCGTAACTAGAAATTTTTCTCCCCCAAGCCTGTGTGCCTGTGACACATTATGACACACACCGCAATGTCCGTGATACATTATGCCACACACCGTAATGCCCATTACACATTAAGTCCTACAGTAAGGCTTCTAATTACTTTTCAATTACCTTCTCGTTGTCAGGGGTTTCATGCACTGGGTGTCATGCTCGTTGCCAGGTGTTTCATGCACTGGGTGTCATGCTCGTTGTCAGGTGTTTCATGCACTGGGTGTCATGCTCGTTGCTAGGAGGTAGTCCTTGTTGCTAGGGCTGTGCTCCCAGTGCCACATATGACCCCAGTGCCAGATATTCCCCCACGGTGCCAGGTACTCACATGCCCCCGGTGCCAAATATAGCCCCCCCCATGTGCCAGGTACACATATACCCCCCCCCCAGTGCCACATATGCCCCCAGTGCCAGATATTCCCCCCCAGTGCCACATATGCCCCCAGTGCCAGATATTCCGCCCGTGCCAGATATGCCGCCAGTGCCATATATTCCCCCCCAGTGCCACATATGCCCCCAGTGCCAGATATTCCCCCAGTGCCAGATATCCCCCCTAGTGCCAGACATCCCCCCCCAGTGCCATATATGCCCCAGTGCCAGACACCCCCCCCCCAGTGCCAGATATCCCCCCCAGTGCCAGACATCCCCCCCCAGTGCCATATATGCCCCAGTGCCAGACATCCCCCCCCCAGTGCCATATATGCCCCAGTGCCAGACATCCCCCCCCAGTGCCAGATATCCCCCCCAGTGCCAGACATCCCCCCCCCCAGTGCCAGATATCCCCCCCAGTGCCATATATGCCCCAGTGCCAGATATCCCCCCTAGTGCCAGACATCTCCCCCCCAGTGCCATATATGCCCCAGTGCCAGACACCCCCCCCCCAGTGCCAGATATCCCCCCCAGTGCCAGACATCCCCCCCCCCAGTGCCATATATGCCCCAGTGCCAGACATCCCCCCCCAGTGCCATATATGCCCCAGTGCCAGACATCCCCCCCAGTGCCAGATATCCCCCCCAGTGCCAGACATCCCCCCCCCAGTGCCAGATATCCCCCCCCAGTGCCATATATGCCCCAGTGCCAGATATCCCCCCTAGTGCCAGACATCTCCCCCCCAGTGCCATATATGCCCCAGTGCCAGACATCCCCCCCCCCCCAGTGCCAGATATCCCCCCCAGTGCCAGACATCCCCCCCCCCAGTGCCATATATGCCCCAGTGCCAGATATCCCCCCTAGTGCCAGACATCTCCCCCCCAGTGCCATATATGCCCCAGTGCCAGACATCCCCCCCCCCCAGTGCCAGATATCCCCCCCAGTGCCAGATATCCCCCCCCCAGTGCCATATATGCCCCAGTGCCAGACATCCCCCTCCCAGTGCCAGATATTCCCCCCAGTGCCGCCGTCGCCGCCGCCGCTTATTGGAGGGACACGGAGGGCACAGATCGCCTCTCCTGTGTCCCTCCTGCTGCATCATCTCCGGCGGCCGCGGGTCTAATAGGGGGAAGTGCCGTCCGTGAGCCAATTAGAGCTCACGGACGGCACTTCCCCCTATTAGACCCGCGGCCGCCGGAGATGATGCAGGAGGGACACAGGAGAGGCACACGCTGTGCCGTCCGTGTCCCTCCAACAAGCGGCGGCGGGAAGGAGAAAGCAGACTGACATGCGGGCGCTCGTCCGCATGTCAGTCTGCTGTAATCAATGGCGCCCCCGCAGCCCCTCGCCCCCAAGCCACCGCGAGGACTGCGGGGGCAGTAGTTACGCCACTGCGTATAAGTGTATGTTAAGAATATCAGAGAAAGTAATGAATAGTGACTTGCAAACTCCTAAACAGTCAGAAGATTTATTTGTATCACAAATGTATAATGCTACCCATACACTTGTGTGATTGCCTTTGACGCGATATCGGGCACGATTTCCCTTGAAGCTCACCTTAAGACAACTCGCATCGAAAGTGCATTTTGTGTGCATTCGATGCGAATACAATCCTGCAATTTATCTCATGCCCCTTACGACAGGAAATGGGGTGGTATTGGATGCTCGAATGCGAGCGCATCACATGCTGACCAAAAGCACACCAGATATATCTGCCAGATTTAGAAAAATGTAAATAGAGTGCTGGCCTATCTGGGGGATATATAAACAAGCAGCCATTTTATAGTCTGTGCACTTCTGTTTGCTCTGTGACTAGAGAAGTTTGGTTTATACCTGCTACTCGTTCCACATTGCTATAGAGTATTGTTACTGCCAACCTGTGGGCTCTTAAAGTTCATTTTAAAACTCATAATTATTTATCTGCAGATCCTTTAAAATAATGAAAATATACAAATTTAAAAATTACCCTTCCATAAGTTTTTAACCCCATGCTGTGGAAGTTTCATGTTTTCATTAGATGAAAGTTATTGCTCTAACAATTGGCTTTCAATTAGCCTCTGTATGTGAATCATTAAAAAAAACATCAGTTTTTCTACATTCACATAACATTGCTCATGCTGTGAATCTGGCGGAACGCTGTGAGGAAATGGAAGCTGTATCATACCACCCAAGCACTGCCTAGACAGGGCCATTGTACTATTGCTATATGTCACTATAAACTCTTTTTTTCTTATTGAGCTTTGTGAGTCAATTCATCTAACAGACAGCACATGTTTAAATTATATATTTTTACTGTTACTACAAACAATCCCAAAGCACAGTGATACATTGTATATACCAGACAAGGCCATGCCTTAAAACTCAGCATCAGAGCAAGAAGACTTGTGAGGGACGACACAGAGAAATCATCTATCACTTAAAAGGAACTATTGAGTTCAGTGACTGAGGGGCCCATGTATCATTAAGCGCATATTCAATGCGATCTGGGTGCAATATTAGCACCCAGGATCGCATTACAATATGCAATTGTAATGGCCCAATGTTTCAATGAGTGCCCGCAGGGACACGTATCCCGCCCCTGTGATGTGCTCAGTGTGGAAGTGGAACTACTGCGCATGCGCGCTCCCACTGACCATTTCCGGGGAAACCCTCTGCCGGGGAGGGTTTGCGGTGTAGAGCCCATAGGCTGCGAGAATCACTCTCTGGCAGCATCGCATCCCCCATAGTAGCCTATGGGCATGCTGGAATGGAGGGATATCAGAGATATCTGATGCGGTCCTTCCTACATACATTCAAGTGATACTAAATATTTGTGGCTAACGAACCCCTGAAAACAGAAATAGCTGCAAATATTGTTTGACAAATGGTCCCCTGAGACTGCAGTGCACCAGTCATCCATATCAAAAGCTCTGCATACAACTGGTGTGTATTGATGGGTGGTTTGAAAAAAGACATTACTGAAGAAAAAACACATCACAGCATGTCTAATATTTGCCTGAAAACCTCGGAGTGATCAAGCTATAATGTGGGGTAAGGTTTTGTTTTGTTTGCTTTTTTAGATGCGACAAAAAATGAGTTTATGAACCCAATTCAAAATACTGTGTGTGGCACAAACCTAACACCGCCATTCCTCAAACACACCATCCCAACAGTACAGAATGGGCGTGGTGGCATCATGTAATGATGGTGCTTTTTCTCACTGAGTACTTGGTATCTAGTTAAAATTGGATGCTAGATGGATGGTGCAAAATACAGGGAGATGTTGGTAGATGTTGGAAGACAACTACACTATGTAGACAAAAGTGATTGAACACCCGTACACAAGTGAAATGGTGTGGTCCTGCAGCGGACATGTGAAGGTAAAAAACGGGTAGAGGGCACTAATTAGATTATTTGCTAACAAAATGGCTTGCCAGAAGGAGCTAACTGCGTTTAAAAAGGGGATCATCATATGCTGCTCAATTGGAAGTATGTGTTAGAAGCATTGCAGATGTTAGGAAGGTTCCTAAATCCACTGTGTCTTTTGTTATTAATGCATGGAAGAAGAAAGGTCATTGCAGGAATGCACCTCGGCCTGGAAGACCCCCGAAACTGAAACCCAGAGAGTGCTAACCAAGGAGCTGCAAAAAACTGGGGTCGTCTCATGCATACCATTGCACTCAAGTTCCAAATGGCCATTAATGTGCCGGTTTCGTCAAGTACACTTTGTAGAGAGGTCCATGCACTTGTATATTTTGTTCAGTGTGTAGGCACCAACAATGAACGATGTGCGGCCCCGCGCTCATTCATCGTTGGTGCCAACTCGTTAATACCTGCAGGCCAGTATGGACAATCTCGTCCATATTAGCATGCAGGGCTATGGAGCCGGGTGACGGGGAGAGGCCAGAAATTTATCGGCCGTCAGGCAGCTCGGCAGTGGGTCGCCAAGTATGTAGAGCCCATTAGCAGCGGCAAGGAAGGGAAACTACCCTCCATTGCTGCTGTAAGAGGGACACATACATACACAGTATGTACATAATAGCTATAAACATGGTGTCAGTTGTCGATGGGTTACAGGTATTTAATTGTGTGAGTGGAAGGCAGTGGAATTGATGCTGCTCAGCAATGTGATCTACGCTTTCTGCAAATACTAAAATGTTCGCCAGCAATGTTAAAAAAGTGGCAGATTTCCCAGCATTGCTATAGACAGCTCAGCCTTTGTACATATTACCAAGAAATGTAAGCTAAGGTTAGTTAAATAATTTGCCAGACAAAGGAGCTGCCAGTACTTATGAAGTCACTTCCATTAATTTGCCCAAGGGCCAGACAAGCAATTTTATTCAGATCCTTTTTTTTTTTTAAAGATTATTATTAGGAAGTATAATACATTTCTCCATAAACTTCCGGAACAGTAGCAGATATGTTATTGAAAAACAAAAATTATAAATAAGTATGTGTTACAATCTTATGATAGCACTGCTTAGGATCTGATAGTGCAAGCAATAAGTTGGATGCAGAAAAGGCACTAAAGGGTTGATTTAGGTTTAGGCACTAGGTTCAAATCTGCACTGAACCAAAAGGTTAAATATAGTATTAATGGCACTATACTGGAAACTACTGAGGAGGAAAGGGATCTGGAGTCACTATTTCAGGTGATGTAAATGCAGGTAAGCAATGTAACAAAGCAATGAGGATGGCTAGTCAGATGCTTGGTTACATAAGGAGAGGAATCAGCAGCAGAAAGAAAGAAGTAATAATGCCACTGTATAGGACATTGGTTCGACCTCATCTAGAATACTGTGATCAATTCTGGAGGCCATATCTCCAGAAGATATTAATATATTAAAGACTGTACAAAGAAGGGCAACTAAAATGGTGCATGGCCTACATCACAAAACATACCCAGAAATACAAAAAAATCTTAATATGTATAGTATGGAGCAGAGAAGAGAAAGGGGGGACATGATAGAAACTTACAAATGTGTCAAGGGTTTTAACAAAGTCCAGGAGGGAAACATTCTTCATAGGAAGAGAAGTATTTAGAACACGAGGACATGCACTGAAACTGGAGGAAGGTAAAATCAGGAGAAACTTGAGGATAAATTACTTCACAGAACGGGTAGTAGACAAATGGAATAGCCTCCCATCAGAGGTGGTAGAGGCTAAGACAATAGAGCAATTTAAACATGCATGGGATAGACATAAGAATATCCTTAGAAAGGAATAAGGATCAAATAAGGTTTGAGGTAATAATATGGTTAGAAAAGGGGAAGACTAGATGGGCCAAGTGGTTCTTATCTGCCGTCACATTCTAAAGGCGGGATGTAATGAAGTCCGAGCACGTCGGCCTTGCGGGATGCTGGCCAAGCTCAGATGCTTTTTAAAGGATCAATTGCCGGCATCCCACATGACTGCAGTACTCAGACTTAATTATATCCCAGCCTATGTTTCTATGGATCCAAAAACGGCAAAAATGCCTGCAAATTAGACAAAAACATGTGGATCAGCGTCGAATTCACTGATCCACATGGTTTTCACCCGTACCGGATTTTTTAACCAGTTGAAAAAACGGCACGGGCGTTGAATAGATCGAATGTAAATTTGACCTAAAAATGGGTGAAAAGTGCAGTTTTTTCATCTGGTCGAAAAAATTACACTAACTTAATACCCCCATAGATAAGGGAGGGGCGTGTCCTAGCTCAAATCTACAATGCATTAAGCGTGTGTGGGCTACATGCAAATCCAGATAGTATTTACCCTAAATGGAAAAGCAATAAATGTATTTGCTCCCCTTGCAGTGCAACATTGTTTGTCCAGGTGCTAAGTTGCTTCTTTTTTTTGCTTTGCTTTAACTCAGAAGGCGTCCTATTGTGTGCAATAATAGGCAATGCCATGTCTACCAGGTCTCCTCCACCAATATCTAGATACAACTGAACTGACCACAAATATGAAGTAATAAGTGTTCTATTTACCACTTACTATCATGCCAAGTAAATACAATAATATAGGTCATACAAGCAATTCCTGGGAATCAATTAAAGTTCATGTAATGAGAGAAAGATCCTTATGGGATATTGGCAGTGCTTTGACATGGCATTTTGGTTAAAGAAGAAGTCATCATTCAAAAGGTGTATTGGATCAAGTCACAGCAGTCTACATTGGGACAGGAACCTACATATACTTTGCATAAGAAGTGCTAGCACATGTCTGCTCTGCTTTTAGTAGATAATCCCCATTGTACAAACTGTAAAAGAAATTTTGTATATATGGCCACAGACAAATATTTATTAAGCCCTAATGTATTTCTTGTTTAAACATTTATTTCTTGTTATAATGGCATTTCCCTTTTAAAATAACATATCCACATTTTAACTTCAATGCACACATGGTATGGTGAAATATCTGCAACTTTCTGGTACTTTTCTTTTTTTCTCCTGTTATAATTGTGGTCTGAAACATTCCCGTAATAATTTCAAGCTCGGCTGAGAAATACTTAAATCTCCAGAGAGCCTGACATAAAAACACTACATGACTACTCTTTGAATCTTTCTAAAACAATAGCGCTTGTGTGAGTTGTTTCTCTGCATTCATCCTGGCACCCGTATAATGAGTGCAAGCTAAGGAAGTGAATCATTGCTTGTGTTTTCTTTTATGGAATATTGTTCCAAAACTATAATAAAGGACACATGTTTACAGAGGTTTTACAATCTCCGCTGCAGCTTTAAATGGAAAAATGACAGATGAAGATAAAAACAAATTCATTATTTTTAAACTTGGTCAAATGTCACTATTATTTCTCAGCTCCACAGAATACAGGAATGTTACTGGGATGTGTACTTTGTCATCACACAAATCTCATGTGTTTTTTCCTTTTTTTGCCCAATGCAACTGATTATATTACCATCAAGCCTCAACCATTAGTCTTCATTTCTGACAAAGAAACATTCAAAGATAATATAATGGGTTCGAAAAAAAGGCACTGTCCCAGGTAAAATGGAAATGAGAGAAAACTCTATGGTGAAGAGCTGTGTTGGGAATCTGGGCCTGGTTCAGAATCTATTTACCAATGTTTTGGGGACTACGCATGTATTATAGCCACAGTGCGCATGTGTTGCAATGGTGCTGCGGGTCTGGTCGCAGTGCCTTGTTCACTGTAGCCTGATTGATAGGTTGCAGGCGTTGCTTGCCTCTGTTTTAGGGGCGTGCCGAAGCCCGTGGCTGCATCTTCAGACGTAGCTTCACTGGCCTTGGCAGCGCAGTTGTGTCGGCCATACTGAGCCCTACTGTCATAATGGTGATTGGATGCAGCATCTTTGGATGCCGCAGCAGATCAGAGTTGCAGCCAGTGGGCGTCTTTTTACACAACATTTCTGTCCACCTCTGAATAAGGCACTTTGTTTATTGTAATTCTGGACTTTGGTTCCAGACCTCGGAACTTATTTCTTAGGTGATTTGCCAAAGTTACAAGCAACTTTGCATATGGATGGCAGTCAATGATAGCTCTAGATTAGTTCATGTTAATGTACTGCCTCCCACATAATCATATTTTCACAAATATAAAGTGTCTCAAATTTGCAGAAATAGTGGTAAACGTGCTGGGGAGAGTATTCATAGCAGAAGCAAGCATCTAACAGACGTCCATTTCTGCTCAACTGCGGTGCCCACTGCACTTCACCTGTCATTTCTGTAGCCATCTCCCTGTTCAGCTGCTAGACCCACTGTAAGCCCTATCCCAGCACCTTGCATCACATCCATTCCAAGCAGCTGAAGATGCCTACACAAATATACCAGATTAAAGGGTCACTTCTCTATACTCCTGGACCTCTCTACGCTTTTGACACCTTTTATTAGCCTCTACTCCTGCCCATCCTTTACTCCATTTACCTTTGTGGTACTATTCTTTCCTGCCCACTTCCTACCTATCCAACTGCCTTCATGACTGTTCTCTCACCACAACCTCCTTTCTTTCAGCCTCCCATTACTTACTTTATGACACCCAAATGTACAAGCACAAAGTGACAATGACACCCAAACGTTCTTAACTCCGTACACTTCTCATCTTCACTAAAACTTCCTTAAACCATTCCTCTTTCCATACCCTGCTATGGTCTGACCTATTGCTACAAAGAAAACACTCATGTTAACCCTAGACAAAGCAGCCACTATACATTCATATATTCTTTTACAAAAATACAGTCACGTAAACTTCCACCTAATCTTCTTACAACTGATGCATCACTGCCACCTTCAACTCACTTCTCTGTTCACTTCTGTTCAACTCACTTCTCTGCTCCCCCTTCCTCCCTCACAGCCCATGACTTTGTCATTTGTGACTCGCCGTCCTGAGTAAACATAAAAGTTATCCCTCTTTATTTGCATAATAAGTTGGTTCTTTTTCTGAAGGCTCAGAATGTTGTAGTCACTCTTTTTAGTATGTGTATATAAATACCTAGCATACAGAATAGTCTTCTTGGGTAAAATCTCCCTCCAAATTAGTCATATAAGAAAAAAGAAGAGGGGTTATCTCACTGCACTGGTCTAGAGAGCATTAATAGATTTAAATTCGTTATATAAAGTAAATAATGTAAATGACCACTTGTCACAATTTTAATTATTAAATATTTACATTTATAAGTGGTGGTCTCCCACAGAGTCAATGTACTACAACAAACAGGGTGAAGCTCTTAAGAAAAAGTGCTTGAAAAGGACTCTAAAGGTAGTAAAGCACTCTATTAGAGCTGAGGGATCAAATTAAAACGTAACTTTTATTAGAAAATATTCAAAAGGCCTGCTAATAGGCATCAAGACTAACATTTTGGAACTACCGTTCCACAAAGGCGAAATATAAAGACAATACAAAGCATAAAAGTAAAATACACAAAGTTTAAAAAGCACACAGGTTAGATGAGTTGTAGATACACAATGTAAATTATATATATATATATATATATATATATATATATATATATATGTGTGGTATCCAAATAGATGTACAGATAATAGGCAGTGTCCTAGTAGTCCTGCCTATTATCTGTACATCTATTTGGATACCACATATACACACGTATATATATATATATATATATATATATATATATATATATTAAAATTGTGTATTTACAACTCATCTAACCTGTGTGCTTTTTAAACGTTGTGTATTTTACTTTTATGTTTTGTATTGTCTTTATATTTCGCCTTTGTGGAACGTTAGTTCCAAAATGTTAGTCTTTATGCCTATTAGCAGGCCTTTTGAATATTTTCTAATAAAACTTAAATTGTAATTTGAATCCCCCAGTTCTAATAGAGTGTTCTATCACCTTTAGAGTCCTTTTCAAGCACTTTTTCTTAAGAGCTTGACCCTGTTTGTTAAAATCTCCCTCCCCCTTGTCCACTTATGACATACTGTACATGCCTGAAAAACAAGAACTACCCTATAATACAGCAATCCTCCTTATCTCACTTTTATAATCTCTTGCCACAAAATAACTATACCAACTCTGTACTTAGCAAGTCTCTAGCTATACCAAACTGGTGGAAACTCCTGTGCACATGCTGCCATCTTGTTCTGCAAACCTGTGCAGTGCACTTTGGAGTATTTTCATTTCAGCTCATTTGTGCTGTCTAAATGATCCCCGGTTTCTTACTTATTTCAACTGCTTTGTCTATGTTTGTGTAATGCCACTTCAGTACTAATAAAACACACTGAACATTACATGGCTAGTGTCCAATTTACCATAAATTACTTTAAAAGTCTACTGCAGTCTATCCATTTAGAATATATTAATTATATATGTATGCAATATAAATATACATTACTGGAACACATAATAGACTATTAGAAGGGAAATGCAACAACAACAAAAAAAAACAAAGGAAAACATTTTTCTCCTCTTACCTTTCTTTTTGATATTAACACAAGCTTAGATTTATTAGAAACCCTGTCAGGCTATTTGATAAAAATAGCTGCAATAAAGTAGAAATAAAAAATAAATAAGTAACAAAAAAAATAATACTGTTAGCTCCTTGCAAATTATACAGCTGTGTCCTTATACACTGTGGCTTCAATTGCACCAATCAGACCCTATTGGTGACCCAATACCTGTATGACTCGGCCATCTTGAGCGTCTTTCTGCCTTAAAATGGGTGTCTTATTCAAACATATAACAACTGGAAGTGACAAAACTACTCTTCAAGATTACACTGATCAATATGATGTGTGACATTTCTAAATCTGTGTGCGACTGAGTCTGAATCTATATAAGAAATGCTAAGATGTAGCAGCTGTGGGTTTTTCACGCCAAGTTCTGTGGTGCTCAGTGCTGAAAGTAGGGTGGTATGGCGTACCATTAAGAAATAGTGCTGGTACACTGTACCACCAGCCCACCGCCGGCGCCGCAGGGCGTAGGGTCTCTCTCTGCATGGACAGAGACCATGGTCCCTTCAAAAATGACCGCCGCCTTGGAGTAGACAGACTCTAGAGGTACTATTTCACCTATAGCGTCTGTCAGGGGAGCGCAGTGTGCCCAGCGCTAGTCGGAAGTACGGATTCTGAGAGCGCCATCACACTGTGGCCCTCATTCCGAGTTGTTCGCTCGTTATTTTTCTTCGCATCGGTGCGATTAGTCGCAAACTGCGCATGCGCAATGTTCGCAGTGCGCCTGCGCCAAGTAAATTTGCTAAAAAGTTTGGAATTTTACTCACGGCTTAACGAAGAAACTTTTTCGTTCTGGTGATCGGAGTGTGATTGACAGGAAGTGGGTGTTTCTGGGCGGAAACTAGCCATTTTATGGGTGTGTGCGAAAAAACGCAGCCGTTTCTGGGAAAAACGCGGGAGTGTCTGGAGAAACGGGGGAGTGTCTGGGCGAACGCTGGGTGTGTTTGTGACATCAAACCAGGAACGAAACTGACTGAACTGATCGCAGTGGCAGAGTAAGTCTCGAGCTACTCAGAAACTGCTAAGAAATTTCTAATCGCAATTCTGCTAATCTTGCGTTCGCAATTCTGCTATGCTAAGATTCACTCCCAGTAGGCGGCGGCTTAGCGTGTGCAATGCTGCTAAAAGCAGCTAATGAGCGAACAACTCGGAATGAGGGCCTGTGTGCATACTCCGTGTCAATGAGCATGTAACCCCCTGGTGCTACCACAAGAAGATATATGGATGTATACTTAAATGGAAAGGGAACCTTTCTAATACATGAGAACAGGAGGAATGTCACCTGATAAATCCAGTATAACTATAGATAAGATTAGACATGACAGTTCTTTATATTTATATGTCGATTAATTCTCAATGTGGGTTTCTTTCCCAGCAGTCACAGGTTAAATTGCTATTAGAAACTCCATGCAAAAAGTCAGAAAAAATGGAGAATATAGTGCAATAAATTTCCTTTTTAAAAAAGAGGTTTCACAATTTATTGAGTTCACAATAACAAAACGTATATAAATTGTGAAACCTCTTTAAAAAAATGAAATTTATTGCACTATATTCTCCATTTTGTCTGACTTTTTTCATGGAGTTTCTAATAGCAATGTAAACCTGGCCGGGCAACGAGCATGTAACCCCGGCCCGGCAACGAGCATATAACCCCTGGGCAATGAGCATGTAACCCCCGGCAATGAGTAAGAAACCCCTGGCAATGGGCATGTAGGGTGGTAAGTCCTGCTAGGGGCATTATGTGTGTAAGCGGCACTGCAGGGGGCAGTATGTGTGTAAGCGACAATAGTGGGGCATTATGTGTGTAAGTGGCACTGCCGGGGGCATTATGTGTGTAAGCGACACTACAGGGGGTCATTATGCATGTAAGTGGCACTACAGGGGACATTATGTGTGTAAGCACTGAAATGCCATGGTGGTCGCAAAATTTATAATTACGCCACTGCATGTAAGTGTTACCCGGAAGTACTGGAAATGCTGGCACCACCAAGAGAAGATGCAGAAAGATGCATTTTTTGCCATGAAACCCTTGGCAGCAAGTAATTAGAAGTATTTTTGAGTGTGGGACATAAAATGGTGTCAGCAGCATAACTGTGTGTGGCATAATATGTAATAGGCATTACAGTGTGCGGTATAATATGTAATAGGCATTACGGTGAGTGGTATATTTAGTAACAGTTTCTTATATAGCGCAGCAAATTCCGTTGCGCTTTACAATTGTACACAATGATAAAACAGAACTGCGTAATAACAAACAGTCATAGAGATAGGAAGGCCCTGCTCGCAAGCTTACAATCTATAGAGCATAATGTGTAATGGGCATTATGATGTGTGGTATAATGTGTAATAAGCATTACGGTGTTTGGCATAATGTGTAATAAGCATTACGGTGTGTGGCATAATGTGACCACTCCCCTAGTTTTGTGTGACCACGCCCTCATTACACATGGCCAAGCCCATTTTTGGTGCGTGTCTGCAGCGTGCACTATCAGTACCACTAAGAAAAAATGTTTACTTGCACCACTGGTGGTGCTTCATCTGCACAAAACAAATTTCTAAAGTTGCAGCCCAGTGAGTCTAGTATACATTGAGTGCTGTTTCACTGCATCTGCGATGTGACCAAGTCGCAAAATTTACAGAAAAAGAGGTACACTAACCTCTCAGAGTGTCTCATGCAGTAAAACCAGTTTCCGTCTGCAACCTGTCGGGATGGCCAAATAGGTGGTTTCTCCCAATGGCCACGGACATGCCTGCTAGCCCCTCGCTGGCTGCTTCTACTTTCAATGCAGCCGGTGAGAGAGCTCCAGTGCCAAGCAGAAGGCCTCCCATCTAGATCTTGTGAGTTGATTTTTGCAGATGGTTATGTAGTGATGGGTGGTCTTCAGTTTGCCGGCGGCCGGGCTCCCGAGAACCAGCATACCGGCGCCGGAATCCTGACCGCCGGCATACCGACAACTTTTCTCCCTTTTGGGGGTCCACAACCCCCCTGGAGGGAGAATAGATAGCGTGGCGCACGTAGCGTGGCGAGCACAGCGAGCCCGCAAGGGGCTCATTTGCCCTTGCCCAGCTGTCGGTGAGCTGCATACATGGCCGACAGCAAGGGTCATTAACAGTCCATGGGGCCGTGCATCGCTCGTCGTTGCCGGCATACAAACTTGCTGAGACAAAGTCGCTCAGGAAGGGTAGAAATGAGTGACGTCGTTCATTTTCTCTGCAAGTGTGTATGCACCATCAGAGCAGAAGTAATTGAGCAAAAAGATTAACATGATATTGCTAAGCAAGTAATGAAGCTTGTGTTTTGCAAAGTGCCTTCTTTATGTGCTACAACTGCATTTAGTGCAAGATGTAAGAATGTGAATTTTAATAATCCATTTGTTAGATAATCAAAACTGCTTATCTAATGCCACATCCTCTATCATTCTATATACTTCCCAACTTACCCATACTGAATAACATTAATACAGGGGAAATCATGGACGGAAAATGTAACATTCAGCGTATGCTCCCTGAAATAAAAAATTTGAGAAAAAAGAAAAGACTTCTAGTTCCAAACTGAGGACTTCTTGCAATTAAAACTTGGATAGGGTCATAAACACTACTCACTGCACTACAGATGTAGATGTAGTACACACCAGAACTTTGTGGATCCAAGTAGAACCGAGTTTTCCTTCAAGTTCAGAACTCAGATTTAAAAACAGAATATCAGGTTTCGGATTGCACGTAAGTCCCTCCCTCGTAATTACAGGTGACGTTTCACTCAGTAGAGTGTATAGTGGGTGGGCAAAATGACTGCAAATGGCCAAAATTGATGTTATTGATGTTAGTAATACTGGGTGTGGTATGGAAGGTAGATAGTAACTAGGTCGACAGTGTCTAGGTCGACCACTACTGGTCGACAGTAAGTAGGTCGACATGGTCTAGGTCAACATGAGTTTTATGTTTTTTTGGTGTCGTTTTCTTCGTAGAGTGACCAGGAACCCCAATTAGTGCACCGTGTCCCCTCGTATGGCTCGCTTCGATCGCCATGATTACCATTCCAATCGTACTCCACGTGGATCGTTAAGTATGAAAAGGTTCAAAAAAAGAAAAAAATCGTGAAAAACTCATGTCGACCTAGAACATGTCGACCTAGAGACCCCGTCGACCTAGTTACTGTCGACCAATAGTGGTCGACCTAGATAGTGTCGACCTAGTTATTGTCGAACTAGAGACGGATCCCAGTAATACTATAGGAACAAAAACAGGTCCAAGATACATGAGTTTCTATCGATTTTTATAACTTTTTAAAGAAACCCAGACCCAAAAACAAATACAAAACATAACCTAGGGTGGTTTGCGAAACCAAAACCAAACACCACAATGATTTAGAACCAAAGTCAAAACCAAAACATGGGGGTCTGCGACCATCTCCGCACTGTACTGTTGTGGTTAACAAGTCAATCATAAGTTATTTTCACATCTACTCGAAACTATCCAGATGTTCAATACACACTACCTGTAGTGATAGTTACCCATTTTGCAAGTGAATGACTGCTACATTAACCACACATGTACAAGGGTATGGTACATAAAGGAGAACTATTTAGAAGAATATACATTGGGCCTGATTCATATTTGTATGCAAGTGCCGCCAAAGATGCAAATTGTGACTCAAAGGATGTGTGAAAATTAGTGATGAGCGGGTTCGGTTCCTCAGAAACCGAACCCACCCGAACTTCACCCATTTTACACGGGTCCGAGGCATACTCGGATTCTCCCGTATGGCTCGGTTAACCCGAGCGCGCCCGAACGTCATCATCCCGCTGTCGGATTCTCGCGAGATTCGGATTCTATATAAGCAGCCGCGCGTCGCCGCCATTTTCACTCGTGCATTGGAAATGTTAGGGAGAGGACGTGGCTGGTGTCCTCTCCGTTTATTGTTGAACTTGATTGTGCTTTATTGCTTAATTGTGGGGAGGACTGGGAAACAGCTGTATTATATAGGAGGAGTACAGTGCAGAGTTTTGCTGATCAGTGACCACCAATTTTATCCGTTCTCTGCCTGAAAAAAACGCTCATATATCTGTGCTCACACTGCTTAATTGTGGGGACTGGGGAGCAGCTGTATTATATAGCATGAGTACAGTGCAGAGTTTTGCTGACAGTGACCACCAGTATACGTTGTCTGCCTGAAAAACAATCCATATCTGTGCTCAGTGTGCTGCTTTATTGTGGGGACTGGAGACCACCAGTATAATATATATATAGGAGGAGTACAGTGCAGAGTTTTGCTGACCAGTGACCACCAGTATACGTTGTCTGCCTGAAAAAACACTCCATATCTGTGCTGCATTGTAGACAGTATATAGTAGGAGTACAGTGCATAATTTTGCTGACCACCAGTATATAATATATAGGAGTACGGTACAGAAGGCCACTGCTGTACCTACCTCTGTGTCGTCAAGTATACTATCCATCCATACCTGTGGTGCATTTCAGTTTTGCAGTTTGCTGACCACCAGTATATAATATATAGCAGTGCGGTACAGTAGGCCACTGCTGTACCTACCTCTGTGTCGTCAAGTATACTATCCATCCATACCTGCGGTGCATTTCAGTTTTGCACAGTTTGCTGACCACCAGTATATAATATATAGCATTACGGTACAGTAGGCCACTGCTGTACCTACCTCTGTGTCGTCAAGTATACTATCCATCCATACCTGTGGTGCATTTCATTTTTGCACAGTTTGCTGACCACCAGTATATAATATATAGCATTACGGTACAGTAGGCCACTGCTGTACCTACCTCTGTGTCGTCAAGTATACTATCCATCCATACCTGTGGTGCATTTCAGTTTTGCACAGTTTGCTGACCACCAGTATATAATATATAGCATTACGGTACAGTAGGCCACTGCTGTACCTACCTCTGTGTCGTCAAGTATACTATCCATCCATACCTGTGGTGCTTTTCATTTTTGCACAGTTTGCTGACCACCAGTATATAATATATAGCATTACGGTACAGTAGGCCACTGCTGTACCTACCTCTGTGTCGTCAAGTATACTATCCATCCATACCTGTGGTGCATTTAAGTTTTGCACGGTTTGCTGACCATCAGTATATAATATATAGCATTATGGTACAGTAGGCCACTGCTGTACCTACCTCTGTGTCGTCAAGTATACTATCCATCCATACCTGTGGTGCTTTTCATTTTTGCACAGTTTGCTGACCACCAGTATATAATATATAGCATTACGGTACAGTAGGCCACTGCTGTACCTACCTCTGTGTCGTCAAGTATACTATCCATCCATACCTGTGGTGCATTTAAGTTTTGCACGGTTTGCTGACCATCAGTATATAATATATAGCATTATGGTACAGTAGGCCACTGCTGTACCTACCTCTGTGTCGTCAAGTATACTATCCATCCATACCTGTGGTGCATTTCATTTTTGCACAGTTTCCTGACCACCAGTATATAATATATAGCATTACGGTACAGTAGGCCACTGCTGTACCTACCTCTGTGTCGTCAAGTATACTATCCATCCATACCTGTGGTGCATTTCAGTTTTGCACAGTTTGCTGACCACCAGTATATAATATATAGCATTACGGTACAGTAGGCCACTGCTGTACCTACCTCTGTGTCGTCAAGTATACTATCCATCCATACCTGTGGTGCATTTCATTTTTGCACAGTTTGCTGACCACCAGTATATAATATATAGCATTACGGTACAGTAGGCCACTGCTGTACCTACCTCTGTGTCGTCAAGTATACTATCCATCCATACCTGTGGTTCATTTCATTTTTGCACAGTTTGCTGACCACCAGTATATAATTTATAGCATTACGGTACAGTAGGCCACTGCTGTACCTACCTCTGTGTCGTCAAGTATACTATCCATCCATACCTGTGGTGCATTTCATTTTTGCACAGTTTGCTGACCACCAGTATATAATATATAGCATTACGGTACAGTAGGCCACTGCTGTACCTACCTCTGTGTCGTCAAGTATAGTATCCATCCATACCTGTGGTGCATTTCATTTTTGCACAGTTTGCTGACCACCAGTATATAATATATAGCATTACGGTACAGTAGGCCACTGCTGAACCTACCTCTGTGTCGTCAAGTATACTATTCATCCATACCTGTGGTGCATTTCAGTTGTGCGCAGTATATATAGTAGTAGGCCATTGCTATTGATACTGGCATATAATTCCACACATTAAAAAATGGAGAACAAAAATGTGGAGGTTTAAATAGGGAAAGATCAAGATCCACTTCCACCTCGTGCTGAGGCTGCTGCCACTAGTCATGGCCGAGACAATGAAATGCCATCAACGTCGTCTGCCAAGGCCGATGCCCAATGTCATAGTAGAGAGCATGTAAAATCCAAAAAACAAAAGTTCAGTAAAATGACCCAAAAATCTAAATTGAAAGCGTCTGATGAGAAGCGTAAACTTGCCAATATGCCATTTACGACACGGAGTGGCAAGGAATGGCTGAGGCCCTGGCCTATGTTCATGGCTAGTGGTTCAGATTCACATGAGGATGGAAGCACTCATCCTCTCGCTAGAAAAATTAAATGACTTAAGCTGGCAAAAGCACAGTAAAGAACTGTGCGTTCTTCTAAATCACAAATCCCCAAGGAGAGTCCAATTGTGTTGGTTGCGATGCCTGACCTTCCCAACACTGGACGGGAAGAGCTTGCGCCTTCCACCATTTGCACGCCCCCTGCAAGTGCTGGAAGGAGCACCCGCAGTCCAGTTCCTGATAGTCAAATTGAAGATGTCACTGTTGAAGTACACCAGGATGAGGATATGGGTGTTGCTGGCGCTGGGGAGGAAATTGACAAGGAGGATTCTGATGGTGAGGTGGTTTGTTTAAGTCAGGCACCGGGGGGACACCTGTTGTCCGTGGGACGAATATGGCCATTGACATGCCTGGTTAAAATACAAAAAAAATCATCTCTTCGGTGTGGAATTATTTCAACACAAATGCGGACAACAGGTGTCAAGCCGTGTGTTGCCTTTGTCAAGCTGTAATAAGTAGGGGTAAGGACGTTAACCACCTAGGAACATCCTCCCTTATACGTCACCTGGACCGCATTCATCAGAAGTCAGTGACAAGTTCAAAAACTTTGGGTGACAGCGGAAGGAGTCCACTGACAACTAAATCCCTTCCTCTTGTAACCAAGCTCCTGCAAACCACACCACCAACTCCCTCAGTGTCAATTTCCTCCTTACACAGGAAAGCCAATTGTCCTGCAGGCCATGTCACTGGCAAGTCTGACGAGTCCTCTCCTGCCTGGGATTCCTCTGATGCATCCTTGAGTGTAACGCCTACTGCTGCTGGCGCTGCTGTTGTTGCTGCTGGGAGTCGATCGTCATCCCAGAGGGGAAGTCGGAAGACCACTTGTACTACTTCCAGTAAGCAATTGACTGTCCAACAGTCCTTTGCGAGGAAGATGAAATATCACAGCAGTCATCCTGCTGCAAAGCGGATAACTCAATTCAGAGGCAACTAGAGACTTGATTGAGGTACTGTGTCCCCGGTACCAAATACCATCTAGGTTCCATTTCTCTAGGCAGGCGATACCGAAAATGTACACAGACCTCAGAAAAAGACTCACCAGTGTCCTAAAAAATGCCGTTGTACCCAATGTCCACTTAACCACGGACATGTGGACAAGTGGAGCAAGGCAGACTCAGGACTATATGACTGTGACAGCCCACTGGGTAGATGTATTGCCTCCCGCAGCAAGAACAGCAGCGGCGGCACCAGTAGCAGCATCTCGCAAATGCCAACTCGTTCCTAGGCAGGCTACGCTTTGTATCACCGCTTTCCAGAAGAGGCACACAGCTGACAACCTCTTACGGAAACTGAGGAACATCATCGCAGAATGGCTTACCCCAATTGGACTCTCCTGGGGATTTGTGACATCGGACAACGCCACCAATATTGTGCGTGCATTACATCTGGGCAAATTCCAGCACGTCCCATGTTTTGCACATACATTGAATTTGGTGGTGCAGAATTATTTAAAAAACGACAGGGGCGTGCAAGAGATGCTGTCAGTGGCCCGAAGAATTGCGGGCCACTTTCGGCATTCAGCCACCGCGTGCCGAAGACTGGAGCACCACCAAACATTCCTGAACCTGCCCTGCCATCATCTGAAGCAAGAGGTGGTAACGAGGTGGAATTCAACCCTCTATATGCTTCAGAGGATGGAGGAGCAGCAAAAGGCCATTCAAGCCTATACATCTGCCCACGATATAGGCAAAGGAGGGGGAATGCACCTGACTCAAGCGCAGTGGAGAATGATTTCAACGTTGTGCAAGGTTCAGCAACCCTTTGAACTTGCCACACGTGAAGTCAGTTCAGACACTGCCAGCCTGAGTCAGGTCATTCCCCTCATCAGGCTTTTGCAGAAGAAGCTGGAGACATTGAAGGAGGATCTAAAACAGAGCGATTCCGCTAGGCATGTGGGACTTGTGGATGGAGCCCTTCATTCGCTTAACCAGGATTCACGGGTGGTCAATCTGTTGAAATCAGAGCACTACATTTTGGCCACCGTGCTCGATCCTAGATTTAAAACCTACGTTGTATCTCTCTTTCCGGCAGACACAAGTCTGCAGAGGTTCAAAGACCTGCTGGTGAGAAAATTGTCAAGTCAAGCGGAACGTGACCCGTCAACATCTCCTTCACATTCTCCCGCAACTGGGGGTGCGAGGAAAAGGCTAAGAATTCCGAGCCCACCCGCTGGCGGTGATGCAGGGCAGTCTGGAGCGAGTGCTGACATCTGGTCCGGACTGAAGGACCTGCCAACGATTACTGACATGTCGTCTACTGTCACTGCATATGATTCTCTCACCATTGAAAGAATGGTGGAGGATTATATGAGTGACCGCATCCAAGTAGGCACGTCAGACAGTCCGTACGTATACTGGCAGGAAAAAGAGGCAATTTGGAGGCCCTTGCACAAACTGGCTTTATTCTACCTAAGTTGCCCTCCCTCCAGTGTGTACTCTGAAAGAGTGTTTAGTGCAGCCGCTCACCTTGTCAGCAATCGGCGTACGAGGTTACTACCAGAAAATGTGGAGATGATGTTCATCAAAATGAATTATAATCAATTCCTCCGTGGAGACATTCACCAGCAGCAATTGCCTCCAGAAAGTACACAGGGACCTGAGATGGTGGATTCCAGTGGGGACGAATTAATAATCTGTGAGGAGGGGGATGTACACAGTGAAAGGGGTGAGGAATCGGAGGATGATGATGAGGTGGACATCTTGCCTCTGTAGAGCCAGTTTGTGCTAGGAGAGATTGATTGCTTCTTTTTTTGGTGGGGGCCCAAACTAACCAGTCATTTCAGTCACAGTCGTGTGGCAGACCCTGTCGCTGAAATGATGGGTTCGTTAAAGTGTGCATGTCCTGTTTATACAACATAAGGGTGGGTGGGAGGGCCCAGGGACAATTCCATCTTGCACCTCTTTTTTCTTTCATTTTTCTTTGCATCATGTGCTGTTTGGGGACAATTTTTTTGAAGTGCCATCCTGCCTGACACTGCAGTGCCACTCCTAGATGGGCCAGGTGTTTGTGTCGGCCACTTGTGTCGCTTAGCTTAGTCACACAGCGACCTTGGTGCGCCTCTTTTTTTCTTTGCATCATGTGCTGTTTGGGGACAATTTTTTTGAAGTGCCATCATGCCTGACACTGGAGTTCCACTCCTAGATGGGCCAGGTGTTTGTGTAGGCCACTTGGGTCGCTTAGCTTAGTCACACAGCGACCTTGGTGCGCCTCTTTTTTTCTTTGCATCATGTGCTGTTTGGGGACTATTTTTTAAATCTGCCATCCTGTCTGACACTGCAGTGCCACTCCTAGATGGGCCAGGTGTTTGTGTCGGCCACTTGGGTCGCTTAGCTTAGTCACACAGCGACCTTGGTGCGCCTCTTTTTTTGTTTGCATCATGTGCTGTTTGGGGACAATTTTTTTGAAGTGCCATCCTGCCTGACACTGGAGTGCCACTCCTTGATGGGCCAGGTGTTTGTGTCGGCCACTTGGGTCGCTTAGCTTAGTCACACAGCGACCTTGGTGCGCCTCTTTTTTTCTTTGCATCATGTGCTGTTTGGGGACTATTTTTTAAATCTGCCATCCTGTCTGACACTGCAGTGCCACTCCTAGATGGGCCAGGTGTTTGTGTCGGCCACTTGGGTCGCTTAGCTTAGTCACACAGCGACCTTGGTGCGCCTCTTTTTTTGTTTGCATCATGTGCTGTTTGGGGACAATTTTTTTGAAGTGCCATCCTGCCTGACACTGGAGTGCCACTCCTTGATGGGCCAGGTGTTTGTGTCGGCCACTTGGGTCGCTTAGCTTAGTCACACAGCGACCTTGGTGCGCCTCTTTTTTTCTTTGCATCATGTGCTGTTTGGGGACTATTTTTTAAATCTGCCATCCTGTCTGACACTGCAGTGCCACTCCTAGATGGGCCAGGTGTTTGTGTCGGCCACTTGGGTCGCTTAGCTTAGTCACACAGCTACCTCATTGCGCCTCTTTTTTTCTTTGCATCATGTGCTGTTTGGGGACTATTTTTTTGAAGTGCCATCCTGCCTGACACTGCAGTGCCACTCCTAGATGGGCCAGGTGTTTGTGTCGGCCACTTGTGTCGCTTAGCTTAGTCACACAGCGACCTTGGTGCGCCTCTTTTTTTCTTTGCATCATGTGCTGCTTGGGGACAATTTTTTTGAAGTGCCATCCTGCCTGACACTGCAGTGCCACTCCTAGATGGGCCAGGTGTTTGTGTCGGCCACTTGTGTCGCTTAGCTTAGCCATCCAGCGACCTCGGTGCAAATTTTAGGACTAAAAATAATATTGTGAGGTGTGAGGTGTTCAGAATAGACTGAAAATGAGTGTAAATTATGGTTATTGAGGTTAATAATACTATGGGATCAAAATTACCCCCAAATTCTATGATTTAAGCTGTTTTTGAGGGTTTTTTGTAAAAAAAAACACCCGAATCCGACAAAAATTTTTCTGGGAGGTTTTGCCAAAACGCGTCCGAATCCAAAACACGGCCGCGGAACCGAATCCAAAACACAAAACCCGAAAAATGTCCGGTGCACATCACTAGTGAAAATATGCTAATGTAACCAGTGTCGGACTGGGTCAAGAAGGACCCACCGGGGAATGCCATGGTAGGGTCCCATGTTTAGTGGTGTGGTCAGCCGCTACATTGGTTTGCCAAACTATTTGAGAGTGCATGGGCTGGATAAATATATAAATACTGCTAGTGTATGCATGATAATGTACCAAATAAATATTGGCAATGCGCTGTAGAGAATACATCATAGTCCTGTGCAGTATAAGGTAACATAAGTATTATGTATAATTCAAGTACACAGTCTGGAACCTAATCCCGAGAGGAGGAGAAGGGGGCCCCAACGGCGGTTTCCCCTGTACCCCTGTGGGCCAGTCCAACCCTGAATGTAATAGCCGCCGGGATTTCTATAGAGATGCCCACCACAGAATTGATGTAGATCCAGAAAACATCAACTCCTCGAGTAAGTTCATGGTCACTCAGAAAGGCCGCCACAACTGACACAAGTCAAAGACGTAATTCCTAAGTACAAGATCACAGTGAGTAGCTGATAGATGTCCTGAAACCGTTCGGTATGTACTGTAGTGGGGATGTAGTTGGTATCCCGATGAGTAGAATGCCAGCGGTCAGAAGACCGGCGCTGGAATTCTAACATCGCTCAGAATCCTGACAGTCAGCATCCCGAACATAAGTGTGCCAGGGAGGGTTAGGATTAGGCTGCAGTGGGGGTAAGGGTTGGGGGTGGAGGTTAGGGTCAGGCACAAGGGGGAGGCTTAAGGTTAGGCTGCCGGAGGGGAGGGTTAGGCTGCAGTTAGGGAGGGTTAGGGGGAGGGGGAGTGTTAGCATAAGTATTGGGATTCTGACAGTTGGGATGCCACTGGCGGTATTCTGGCCACTGGCATACTCACTGTAGGGATCCTGTACACAAGCCACATAGTGTAGCCTGCACATGTAATGCATTCTGCCATATACAGTAACACTGTTTCTCAATGCTTTATCAGGCTTAACTGGGGTCCGCTGGCATGAATTATGCTCTATAATACATATGAGCTGGTAATCAGAATATAAAATGCATTGCCTACATGTCCGAAATAAACTTATCTCTAATAAACAGACATCCTTTACCATCACAAATAAGTAAAGCTCTGTCTCTGGTGCTCATCCCTACCTTAACTTACATCTGTAATCTCTCTCTCTCTACTTGTATTTTTCCTTCACTCTTCAAGCATGCAGTGATTACTCCCATTTTGAAAAAACAAAATTCTGACCCTAACTCTCTCTCAAACTACCGCCCTATCTCTCATCTCCCTTGTCTCTCTAAGCTACTTGAGAGACTTACCTACACTCGACTCACACACTTTCTTAACTCACACAATTTATTTGACCCACTTCAGTCAGGCTTCCGTTTCCAACACTCCACAGAGACAGCACTGACTAAAGTGGTTAATGATTTGGTCACTACAAAGTCTAAAGGCCATTACTCACTACTTATTATTCTAGATCTATCTGCTGCCTTTGACACTGTTGACCACTCTCTTCTCATACAAACACTACAATCCCCAGGTCTTAAAGACACAGCCCAACTTGGTTCCTATCCTACTTATCTAATCGCTCCTTCAGTGTTCGCTTCTCTGAATCTACCTCCTGTTCGCTACCTCTTTCAGTTGGAGTACCGCAAGGCTCAGTCTTGGGTCCTCTACTTTTCTCTATCTATACCTCATCTCTTGGTAAACTAATCAGCTCTTTTGGATTTCAGTATCATCTGTTCGCAGATGATACTCAAATCTACCTATTTTCCCCTGATTTGTCCCTATCTGTACTGGGTTGTGTCACTGAATGCCTATCTGCCATTTCATCTTGGATGACATCTCACCACCTCAAACTTAATATTTCAAACACAGAGTTAATTATATTTCCTCCGGCCAATAGTAGGTACCAACTTGATATCTCTATCACTGTTGAAAACTCGACAATCTACCCAACCCCACAAACTCGCTGCCCAGGTGTCATCCTTGACTCTGATCTGTCCTTTGTTCCCCACATTCAATCTGTCTCAAGATCATGTTACATGCATCTAAAAAACATATCTAAAATACGACCATACCTTACACAAGACACTGCTAAAACTCTAATCAATGCTCTCATTATCTCCCACATTGAATATTGCAATAGTCTCCTAACAGGTCTTCCCAAAACAAGACTCTCACCACTACAATCCATTCTGAATACAGCTGCGAGGCTATTCTTCCTCGCTAGACGTTCATCGTCTGCAGATCCACTCTGTCAGTCCCTCCATTGGTTACCTGTATTCTACCGTATTAAATATAAAATACTTTTACTCACACACAAGGCCATTAACCAAACTACACCAACGTACATTACTTCGCTTATCTCAAAATATCTCCCAACCCAACCTCTACGCTCTTCACAAGATCTGCATCTCTCATCCACACTCATTACTCGCTCCCACTCACGACTGCAGGACTTTCATCTGGCTGCACCCACTCTGTGGAATGCCCTACCACATACAATAAGACTCTCCTCTAGTCTCCAAACCTTCAAGCGTTCCTCTTCAGGCAAGCATATCAAATTCCAGAACCGCCCACATAACTTCATAAACCTTGCTATCAAATTGCATCCAGTCTGCACAGTCCACACATAGCCTCACATGTCTTCTCATCCTTCCTCTCGACCCCGGTTCGTCATTGCTGTATGACCATATCATACAGCCCACCAAGAACCTTTGCAATCTGGTGGACAACTATGCAATAGATAGCACCTATCCTTGTGTATACATGCCTATTTCCCTATAGATTGTAAGCTTGCGAGCAGGTCCTTACTACCTCTATGACTGTTTGTTATTACCCAGTTTTGTTATATCATTGTTTTGTTATATCATTGTTATTTCCGATTGTAAAGCGCAACGGAATTTGCTGCGCTATATAAGAAACTGTTAATAAATAATAAATAAATAAATCTAGACCTTCTTTTAGATTAAACATTTTCTAAGGACTTGTTCCTGGTGTTCACACTTCACATTAATCTTTCCACATTAGTAAGAACAACTTGATCGCTCCCTGTTCCTGTTTTTTGAAACTACATCTTTGATATACGCATTTTTTTCAGTGTTGATTATTTAATGAAATGATTGATTTGTACTTTGAACATCTCTTTCTTTGGATTGGTTCGCCCAAAGACGGAGCAGGTTTTGTAAGGAAAAGCCACAGATCTTTAGCGCACCTAAACACACTCCTCATTGCTGTCACTCTTTAATGGGACACTAGTGCACTAGTCTGTTTTCTATTCTTATTAATGTGTTTGATTTATTTAGATAAAATAAGGAGAAAGTACAAAAGAAAGACACTGAAATGTTGTCTCCATGAGAAGCAACAACGTTTTGATTGAAGATTATCTAGTTCTTTTATTACGCAAGGCAATCTCTAAAATGCTGTTGCCACCTTGGTATGCCTTCTAACCTAAGAAAACCCTTGAGTGCCTTTCTATATTTAGATTTAGATAAGCATTATCTAATCTTTTTTAAATTGTACGGATCCATTACCTATATGTTATATGTTTATGTTGAATAAAAGTGTCAGCAAAACAGAGCAGTGAGTTAACATCTTTAGTTCAGTTCAGTACTTCAGTTTAGAGGACCACCCTTAGGGGGTTAGTCAGAGATGGCCGCAGATCATTGCATCAAGATTCACGTCCATCTCCTCACATGCTGGGGGCCGCACAGCACAGGCCAAGGCCGCTCAGCATGTGTGGCGCTGCCTACCAATGCGTCCGCAATTTAATTGCGGACGCATCGATTTAAGGTCGACCTCTGCCTGTGCAGCCTGGCTGCACTGGCAGGGGGTCTGCCACCATTTTTTTATAGGAGCGGCTGAAAGAGACGTCACGCAGCCACCCTGAAAAAGCTCACTACACGCCCCCCGTTTTTACTGCCAGGTCTGCGAAACGGCACACCCGAACACCCGCCGCTGTCACAATATATAAATCTATATATTTATTTTTACCAATGTGTGACATCACACTGTACTTGCTACTTAATCTATACAATCAGTTGTAATAATGTCTTTTAGCTAAATCTTTTAGTTGAATATTAAATCAGGCACTTTATCTATTGTCAGTATACAGTATGTGTGAGAACTGAACTCTCTTTTTAAATGATTGTCTAGAATAAAGCATAGAATAGAGAATGTATTATATCTATTTTAATAACCTGGATAATAAAACAACATACTTGCGATAGCATAGGAAACCCGAGCTTTTATAGTCTGACCATAATAAATGATGTAGAAAAGTGCCCTTTTCCTCACATGTGCTGCAGTTTTCCTTGGGTATAAAATACAGCCTTAGGACTCCTTGGTGTCCTACAGCAATGATGTAAGATTTCTAGTCTGTAGAAGCGGCCTTAAGGGAAGAGTAAAAGGTTTATGTGCAAACATCCAGCTGCTTTCTAGTCTTGTTCTGAGACTGAGACAGAGTTACATTTCACATTTTATTACGCTGTGGGAAGAAGTTGAATAATCTGCTCATCACTATGTACTGCTTGTAAAGCTTTAAATAGTTTATATGGAACCCAAGCTCTTTCTACCAAATACCCTACTCCTACTGATATACAGAGTTACAAACAACACATATAATGTAACAGCTGGCAAATGCCAGAAGAGCCAATCACCTGACGAGGCGGTCCAGACGTTTGGAGGCCTGGCTGAGCGGCTCTGCCTATGGGTATGGGTCGTTGGGTCGATACAACTTAGATCGACAGTCATTAGGTCGACCACTGAAGGTCGACATGGGCATTAGGTCAACATGTACTAGGTCGACAAGAGTTTTTGGACTTTTTTTTGTGTTGTTTTCTTCGTAAAGTGACAGGGAACCCCAATTAGTGCACGTGTCCCCTCGCATGGCTCGCTTCGCTCGCCATGCTTCGGGCAAGGTGCCTTGCTCCACTACCACTGCGCTCGGCACAGGTTACCGTTCCCAATTGTAGTCCACGTGGATGGTAAAGTATGAAAAAGTCCAAAAATATGTTTAAAAAAAAAACCTCATGTCGACCTTTTGACCTGTTGACCTAGTACATGTCGACCTAATGCCCATGTTGACCTTGTGCATGTCGACATAATGCCCATGTCGACTTTCAGTGGTCGACCTAATGACTGTCGACCTAAGTTGTGTCAACCTAACGACTGTATCCCCTGCCTATGCTTAGACAGGGCCACGCCCCACAAACATGACCACACCCTTTCTCATACACAGGCATGCTTACTGCGTGCGTGCGGAAAGAAGAAAAACCCCTGAAACTCTTATAGAAATATCTGTATGTTGTCTTAGTAGCGCTTTATTTAAAAAAAAAACCCTTTTATATTGGGCTTGTATTTATTATACTATTATATTATTTATTGTATTTATTATATTATCGAAAGAGAATTTGCAAAACTTTGGGATTAAATTGCTGATTACAGAAATTGCAGATAACTATTATTATATTCATGCAATAGAAAAACAAGGACAGCTATTTTAAGACACTGTACACAAAAACATTTGTATTGTTATAAAAGAACGAGAGACTGTATAGGATAGAGTGAATATAAGCACCCTGTTTGTTATGTAGCTAAGCTGGTTAGAGCTGGTTTTGTGTTGATATTTTTTAATAGGTGTTGATGTATGTCAATTAAACATTATCCAATAGGGAGTAGTTAGGTAGGCGGGTTCCCTGTTTGTTAGGTAGCTAAGCTAGTTAGATCTGGTTTTTGTGTTGATATTTTCTAATAGGTTGTTAATAGATGTCAATCAAGCATTATCCAATAGGGAGTAGTTAGGTAGGCGGGGTAGATTAGTTTATTTAACTGCTGGCAGAGGATTCAAATTCCTCTTGCCATTTTGTGATCCCTGGGGCTGGTAAAGTATTTAGTATCACTCCACAGGTGTTTCATATACTGCTAATTGGTTTAAGATAAATTTATTCCTTGATAATATTATTAACACTTACGTAGTTAAAGCATATTAAATTTGGTGGCTTGTATATTGGAGGTTTATTTGGTAAAAAGAAAAAATTGTGAGGTAATTTTAAGGGTTAGGCTTAGGTAGGGTTTTTGCTGCCACTTAAGTACTTTAGGTATTATAATGCCTCGCCCCCGCCGCAGTGCGCCCCCTCCCCGCCGCTTGGTTGAGGTATCCAGACCTCTTTCTGCAGCCGCTGCCTCTCCGGCCGTGAGGGGAGCGCAGCGTTTCTCTGTGAGGGGAGCCGGTCACGCAGCTCCCAGCGCTCGCGCGGCTTCCAGCACTCGCGCGGCTCCGTCGGAGGCAGCGGTGACGAGTCACCCGCCTCCCTCTCCGTCTCCCTCAGTGCTGCGGGCCTGGCTGTCGGGAGCGACAGCCAGCCCTGCGAGCACACCCCGCCGGCCATCCCCAGCATTAAGCAGCGGGTCCGGTGCGTCGGCACCCGCTGCTCCAAGCCCCGCCCCCGTTGCCATGACGACGGACCCGGCGGCCGTTAGCCCCTCTCCCACAGCTTTAGGAGCTGGGGAGGGGAGAGCAGTGGCAGGGATAGGCGAGCAGCCATTAGTAACCCAAGGGAGAGGCAATATATTAGCCTCTCCCATTGTGGGTGAAAGTAATAATAATGTAAATGTGGTGGGGGCAACAGGGAATATGAGGAGTTCCCCAGGGCCTGCAGTGGCAGGTTTGGGTACGACAAGGGGATTGTTTGCAATCCCCCCCCTCCCCCTTTTTCACATCAATTTAATGTGCAGACAAGGGGGAATTTTCAACCCCAGCAAGGGTCCTGGTCCCCGTATTTTAGTCAAGGGGCACAAGAAAATGTCGTGCAGCTGCCTTTAACAAGACAGCAGCATTTCTTTAACCCTCAATATACCCAGCAGTTAGGTAATTTATATCAACCGTTTGCTTTTCCACAGTTTATGCATATTCCGAGCCCCCCGCAGGCGGGCCCTCAATATGGGCATTGGTTTCAGCCTGCGCCTAATCAGTTTATGGGTGTTCATCAGATAGGGATGCCGCCTCTGCCACAAGTTCCTCCACCAGCTAGACCCCCATCACCAGGGCAGTCAGAGAGTCAGACAAACGTGCACTCTCAAGCACGCGCATCGTCGGTAGCAGCCGATGGGTCAGACGGGGCGGGGCAGGCAGGAAGTAACGCTGTTTTATTGAGTCCGCAGGTGTTAGCGTCTCACGCAGCTTCGTTAGATTCGTCAGCAGACGTTGGGATTTCGCAGGATCAACAATCATCGAGTCAAGTTACGGCGGGCGCGTCGCACAACGTGGGACAGGAGACCGCAGGAGACGCAGGCGAAGGTCCTTCTACATCAGGAGCTGGTAAGATAATTACAGAAATTCAGCTTAGCGCAAAATCTTCGCATTCTGACGAATCGTCGGATACGTCTAGCTCGCTGGAGAATCCGCGTAAATTTATGCGGACATTCGTTCAGCATCTTAGGGGAAAGCGTAAGGTTTCAAAGGGAGGGCGCAGTTTAGCGGGCAGTTCGGCTCCAGATGCGTCAGGCGATAGTGTGCATTGTGCAAATACGGCAATATTGAGGGGAGTAAGGTCTAAGGTGAGGGAGCGTATAAAGAAAGGGCACTTTGTAGATATGTTCGCGATTACACACGAAGCTAAAAAGGCTCTAGATACAGCAAAGGCCGGGGGGGCGGTGGCGGAAGAGGCAAGGAGGAGTTATCCCAATTGGCTTACGGGGATGTACATTTTTGCGGCTTGTTATATAGAATCTCGTCCATCGGAGTTTCTTAACGTGATTAAATATCTACATCTGATTCATAATATGTTTCTGACGGCTAGGCATAATGTTTGGCGTCAGTACGACGAATTATTTAGGAAGAAGCAAGACGGTCAGAAATTGCTAAGTTTAGGTTTCAAAGATGTAGAGGTTTGGTTGGAGGTAACTCATAGTAATAGGTCTTTTACGGAGTCGATGGGTCGTAAACAGCCCTTTCAGTTTAGACCAGGTTTTAACACAGGAGGAAGAGGAAAATGTTACGCGTTCAATAACGCGCAATGCAGTAGGGGAACAACATGTAGATATAGACATATCTGCATGCTGTGTGGCGGAGGTCACGCAGCAAAGGATTGCAGCAGGTCCGCAACTCAATCAGGGGGTAGAGGGGAGCAGAGGGCCGCTAATAGGTAAAGCCGAGTCCCCAGTAGATGTGGTAGTTTTAGAACGTTGGTTGGACCGCTATCCTCTCAGGGAGGAGGCGGCATTTTTATTGCAAGGTTTTAAGTTCGGTTTTAAATTGCCAATAGTTAGGCCAGTATTAGTTTTAGCCAGGAGGAATCTTAAATCAGCTAGAGATTATCCAGAAATAGTAAGAGCCAAAATTGCTGCTGAAGTTAGTTTGGGGCGTATGTGTGGACCTTTTAAAAGTCCGCCTTTAGCTGAATTTTGTGTTTCACCATTGGGGGTAGTTCCAAAAAAGGAGCCGGGTAAATTTCGGATAATTCAGCACCTTTCCTATCCGGAAGGGGGCTCAATAAACGAGGCTCTGGACCCTTCTTTGTGTAGCGTTAAGTATCAGTCTTTTGAGGAAGCCGTTGATATGGTTCAAGGTTTTGGTGTAGGAGCTATGTTAGCAAAAGTGGATATAGAGTCGGCTTTTAGATTGTTGCCGCTGCATCCGGATTCATTTAAATACATGGGTTTCAAGCTTGAGGGCCAATTTTATGTGGACAGGTGTTTGCCGATGGGCTGTTCAATTTCGTGTTCTTACTTTGAATGTTTTAGTTCATTTTTACAGTGGTGTGTGAAGGCTGGCACAGGTCAGACAGGAGTCGCTCATTATTTGGATGATTTCTTGTTGGCAGGCCCTGCGAGTAGCTCGGCATGTAATGAATTGCTGTTTTCGGTTCAAGCTCTTTTTTCAGTAATGGGTGTACCCGTAGCTAAGGAAAAAACAGAGGGGCCTGTGACCCGTTTATCTTATCTGGGTATAGAGATTGATACTGAAGCAGGCCTTTGTAGGTTGCCAGCGGAAAAAGTGAATGGTTTAAGGAGTTTATTGGAGAATTTTATTTCTGCAAAAAAGATGACTCTGAAACAGGTACAATCACTTCTGGGGTTATTAAATTTTTCTTGTAGGGTCATTCCGATGGGAAGGATTTTTAGTCGTAGGCTAGAAAGAGCCACTGCAGGGGTTAAGAAATCGCACCATTTTATTCGCATTTCATCGGAATTGAAAGAAGATTGTATGGTTTGGTTAGAATTTTTGAGAGAATTTAATGGGGTTTGTATTTGGCTGCAGGAAGAAGTAAGCAACAGAGATTTGCAATTTTTCACAGATGCATCAGGGTCCCTAGGCTTCGGTGCTTATTTTGAAGGTGAATGGTGTGCGGAAGCTTGGCCTGAGGAATGGCGTAGGAAAGGGCTTACTAATAACATGCTTCTACTTGAGCTTTTTCAAATCATTGTCGCGGTGGAGATATGGGGCTATAAGCTAGGTAATCAAAGGGTTTTGTTTTGGTGCGACAATCTAGGGGTAGTTCAAGCGATCAACAACCAAAAGTCTTCATGTTATCATGCGTTGAAGTTGTTAAGGCATTTAACTCTTAGATGTATGCAGAAGAATATAGAGTTAAGTGCTAGGCATGTGCCTGGTGTGAGGAACGAGATAGCGGATGCTTTGTCCCGTTTTCAATGGGATAGATTTAGAGCATTAGCTCCAGCAGCTAGATTAGAGGGTTTGTCATGTCCTAAATTTGTATGGCAGATCATCAATCCGGCATGAAAGCGTTAGCATTGAAGGCATTGGCACCTGGGACGTTGAGATCGTATTCGGCAGCATGGAATGAGTGGCAGGCGTACATGAATTCGGAAGGTGGTGGTAAGAGTGTACAGGATGTTATGTTAGCGTTTGTATGGTTAGGGCATGAAAAGGGTCGTTCTAAAGCGGCTATGTCGGGTGCTTTAGCAGGAATCTCGGATTTTTCACGTTTAGAAGGGTTGATCGACCCAACTAAATCTTTTATGCTATCAAAGGCAATGAAGGGGTGGTCCAAAGAGCAGGCAAATATAGGAGATGAGCGTAGGCCGATTGACATCGAGCTTTTGAGAGATCTAATTATGGCCGTTTCGGGTATTGCGATAGGAGAGTTCGAGGTTAACCTTTTTAGTTTGGCATTTGCAGTGGCCTTTTTTGGTGCATTAAGAGTAGGTGAACTAGTTGCAAAAAACAAGGGTTCAGTGGATACGGGTATATTGTTGAGTAATGTAGTAGTTAGGAGTGATAAGCTTCTTATCAAGATACACCGGTCCAAAACGGATCAGTTGGGAAGGGGTAAATGGATTTCTGTTCCTATGCATTTGGAGCCGAGCATCTGCCCAGTAAGATTAGCTGAGGCCTTCGGGCGAATTCGTCCGAAAGGGGGGGATCAGTGGTTGGTGCATAGGGATCGGAGTCCTTTATCTAAATTTCAATTCACAAGTATTTTTAATAAATGTTTAATAGCATTGGGCCTTCCATTAGAGCATTACGGGACGCATTCTTTCAGGATAGGAGCAGCAACTTGCACAGCAGCGGCAGGCTCTTCTAAGGAAGAGATTAAGAGGTTGGGACGGTGGAAGTCAGATGCTTACAAGCGTTAGAGGGGATAAGTTGCATTAATAGAGGCATCCTGCGAGTTTGTTATTTAGGAAACCCAGGGCCATAAGCTACCCGCCGTTAAAGGGGGATTGGAGTTCTTTTCACCTTTTCCCTCACAAGAATTTTTGAGGTTTGGTGTCGTTCACCTCCATCTGGGTCGCCAAAATAACTAAGTTTTATCCCTCCCTGTTTTTAAAGGTTTGTTGAATCATAATTTAAATAAAATATTATTTGTTTTGCTGTTTTTTCTGCAGGTTTTTTGACATTGTCAAGCCGGGTGTGGATTGTGGGTCATTCATATGTCTATTGGGCCAGTAGGCACAAGGCATCTAAGTCGTTCCCTTTTAAAGTGAGGTGGATAGGTATAAGGGGAATGAGATGGAGCAATTTATTGAGTGTGCTTTGGGATGGCGAAAAGAATTGGGGTGCCCCTGATTGCTTGTTGATACACTTAGGAGGCAATGATTTAGGTACTTGTAAGGGTATAGAGTTAATTAACAGCATAAAGAAAGATTTTCAAATAATTGCTGAACATTGGCCGGCGGTTAAGGTGGTGTGGTCAGAAGTGGTACCGCGTAGATTTTGGAGGGGCACCCAAGGGGGAGTGGCGCTAGATAAAGTAAGAAGGAAGCTCAATGCCGCAACCTCCAGATTTGTTATTAGTTTAAAAGGGAAAGTGGTTAAGCATCCAGATTTGCGTTACGAGAAAGTAGAATTGTACAGATTAGATGGAGTGCATTTATCTGAAGATGGTTTGGAGTTGTTTGTCACAGCATTGTTGAAAGGTTTAAACGAATTGTGAAGGTAGGCTGTTTGGTAGCGGTTTCGCAGTCTGGAGTCTGTGAATGTGGCGGAAAGCAGTGCTATTCGGCGGCTCAATTTAGCGCAGCAGAGCTTGGCTAGCATTTCCCCTTTGAGAAAGGCGAGTCGGTCACTACCTCAGGGGAGGACCAGGTCACCATCTTAAGGAGGGACCAGCACTGTGCTAATTAAGGGGAGATGGTTCTACCTAGGACGGACTGCGCAAGGGGCGGAAACTCCGCCCCATTTATTTAAAGATTCAAAAGTTTTAAGCCATGGCCGAGTTGGCACTGCTTTTTTTGCCACCGGTGATTAACAATTCTAATTCCAATTTAATAAATTTGGCTGTGACCTCCAATTTTTCCAATCTATACAGTTGTACGTGTCATTATTTCTAGGTTATTGGTTCTAGTTTGCATAATAATAAAACATATGGGTGACTTAAAAAGAACGAGAGACTGTATAGGATAGAGTGAATATAAGCACCCTGTTTGTTATGTAGCTAAGCTAGTTAGAGCTGGTTTTGTGTTGATATTTTTTAATAGGTGTTGATGTATGTCAATTAAACATTATCCAATAGGGAGTAGTTAGGTAGGCGGGTTCCCTGTTTGTTAGGTAGCTAAGCTAGTTAGATCTGGTTTTTGTGTTGATATTTTCTAATAGGTTGTTAATAGATGTCAGTCAAGCATTATCCAATAGGGAGTAGTTAGGTAGGCGGGGTAGATTAGTTTATTTAAGTGCTGGCAGAGGATTCAAATTCCTCTTGCCATTTTGTGATCCCACCCACCCACCCAGCAATTTGAATTTGTGAATTGTGTTTTTCTTTCAATGTACTTTGAAAGTTTTTTATCGTTGGAATAATAAGCTATAATTATTCCAGCAAGTGCGAGGCGCAGCGGGCGGAAAGCAGTGCTATTCGGCGGCTCAATTTAGCGCAGCAGAGCTTGGCTAGCATTTCCCCTTTGAGAAAGGCGAGTCGGTCACTACCTCAGGGGAGGACCAGGTCACCATCTTAAGGAGGGACCAGCACTGTGCTAATTAAGGGTAGATGGTTCTACCCAGGACGGACTGCGCAAGGGGCGGAAACTCCGCCCCATTTATTTAAAGATTCAAAAGTTTTAAGCCATGGCCGAGTTGGCACTGCTTTTTTCGCCACCGGTGATTAACAATTCTAATTCCAATTTAATAAATTTGGCTGTGACCTCCAATTTTTCCAATCTATACAGTTGTACGTGTCATTATTTCTAGGTTATTGGTTCTAGTTTGCATAATAATAAAACATATGGGTGACTTATTATATTCCAATGTAGCATATGTTAAAATCCCACATTGGTTACAGCGAAACTAGAAGTTATTCACATAAGTTACGTGACAAGGTTAAATGGTTGGAGGGCAGTGATGATAAAGAAGAGGGTAATGGATCCACTTCCCAGCTGTGATAATAAAGTAATAATAATAATAATAATAATAATAATAATAATAAAGTTATAAATTTGTGCATGGAGGTGGCACATAACTGACTAACTGTAAAATTGTACTGGTCAGGGAAGTACAGGGCTGTGCAGCAGAGTTTCTATTTATAAGGGGACCTTGCTTTCCCAAATAAAGTGGGATCAGTATGAGATCCCGACGGTCGGGATCCCGGCAGTCAGGAGACCGACGCTGGGAGCCTGACAGCCGGTATCCCGGCGGCGAGTGCAGCATGTCCCCTCGCGGGCTCGCTGCGCTCGCCACGTTTTGGGCCCGGTGGTAACCGGGTGGTGCCGTGGACCACCACCAACCAAGAGTGGTAACCAGACTCCGACCGCCGGTATTTCAGCTGGTGTCAGGATTTCGGCATCGGTATCCTGACCGCCAGGATCCCGACAGGCGGTCAATTAACTGCCTATCAATAAAGTAACACTGCAAACACTCCGTTCCTTGAGAAGAAAGGATTAGTCAGGATGGACAACTACAGTATGTATACTCATGTTCCTGTCTCCTCAAAATTACTAGGAGCAACATAATTCCTGGACTTCTCCTCATCAGTTGCTATCATTAGAAAGCAGAATAAAAGATAACTTTGTAACAGGTACAGAGGAAAAAAAAAACCAGTTACAGGTACATGACTGAGGTTCTGAGGCTTCTTGCATCTATCTAATACTGACAGTTCCTCTAAGGGCAGGAACTATGGTAAAAGACAGATATTTAACAAGATTATTAGACTATGACTCAGAGGAAAAGCAAAGACAGACTAGGGATGACCATAGCAAGATGGGCACTGAATAGTGAAGGTATGCTTTGTGATGGTAACCACTGTATGGTTTATCCATGTATGCTTGCTTAGGGGTCTATTTACTAAGCTTTGGATGGAGATAAAGTAACAGCCAATCAGCTCCTAACTGTCATTTTTCAAACCCAGCCTGTAACATGGCGGTTAGGAGCTGACTGGCTGGTACTTTATCTCTGTCCACTTTATCTCTGTCCAGTTAGTAAATAGACCTCTAAAGTGGTAGCGGCAGATTTCTCCCCCAGTAAAAATCTGTCACCACCAGTGAGCCCCCAGTGATTGCAGTGGGTGTGGTTCGTTTTATCGACAGTATCTAGGTCGACAATGTTTAGGTCGACCACTATAGGTTGACAACCACTAGGTCGACATGGATGGAAGGTCGACAGGGTTTCTAGGTCGACATGTGCTAGGTCGACAGGTCTAAAGGTCGACATGAGGATTTTTTTTGTGTGTCGTTTTCTTCGTAGAGTGACCGGGATCCCAAATTAGTGCACCGCGTTCGCTCGCCATGCTTCGGGCATGGTGCCTTCGCTCCGCTACCGCTTCGCTCGGCACACTTTACCGTTCCAATCGTAGTCCACATGGATCGTTAAGTATGAAAAAAAAAAAAATGTGAAAAACTCATGTCGACCTTTAGACCTGTCGACCTAGCACATGTCGACCTAAAAACCCTGTCGACCTTCCATCCATGTCAACCTAGTGACTGTCGACCTATAGTGGTCGACCTAAACATTGTCGACCTAGACACTGTCGATCTTCAGACCGGATCCCGATTGCAGTGGCTTCACATTGCAAACCCTATAGGCTAATCACATCATTCCAATGGGAAGCCACTTCTCTGAGTTTCTGCCTGTAATGCTTCTAGGAATCTACAGCCAAAGCAGTCCTTAGAAGAGCGAGTAAGAATGGGATGGGGTGCGCAGCATGCATAAGTTCTCTGGGAAACTATAATATGTTTCTATGGGCTATAGCCAATGCAGTCCCCCAAAGCCTGTGGCTTTTGTGCATGTGCAAGCCTTGTATTTTTCCTCCCTTCCCCTACTTCCTGTTATGCTCAGGAGGGAACAAAATATGGTTGTCAAACATCAGCTTCCAATGGGCATCCGTAAGACATATAGTAGCCAATAGCAAAAGTCATGACAAGAAATTATTCAGGCAAGACTCAGGTGTCTGGATTGAGCAATTATACATCGGTTTCATAACTGAAACCAATAGAGAGTTGGGCAATAAATACAGGAGTAAGTGCACAAATAAACAGAGCAAATCCATATAGGAAAACAGGCAAGGTGGAATTAGTTACAGCACAAGGTTGGGGAAGTGCAGAGACCTGACAGCTACATCACTACTGATGTTCCTCATTTCAGTGTGCGTTTGGGCCTTTAGCAAATGTGTTTTCCCTCAGGACTGTCCACAGTACTCAGATGCCTCAGGGCCTTGATAGCACAAGGATTTCAGGACTACAAAACAGCCAACTGAGGGTAGTTAGACAAAGTAAGGTTATCAATAGTAAGTGACCAAGGCATGCATGGGTAAACAATAGGGCAGCATAACAGGATGGAGAAATGCTTATCTGAATTGTTTGTAACAGTCATCACGGCTGTTTTTAATAGATTTAAGTCAAGGTTGGCATTATAACTGTGGGGATTTATGAAGCTTGGCTGTTTCTTCTTAGCCAACAATTCGAAAAAGATCATCTGCTTCCATCAGCAACTATGACTATTATCCATTTCCCCTTCAGCACAGAAACTGTTTAATGAATATAGTATAAAGTGACTTTAGCACTCAAAATCTAGGGGAAAACGACAAGGACAAGTCACAAAAGGTAATATTTACTTGATGAGGTGTTGCCAATATCATATGGAGTGGCAGCCGTCCAAGTGCAGACAAGAACCTCCACAGTTGCCACCACGCCCATGCCGATCTAGTCTAATTTATCAATAGTTTTATTTTCAACAAGGTATATCATGAAACCTTTAGTGCTTGCTCTACCAAAAAAAGTTGTTAATTATTTAAGACTTTTTAAAGTAGTGTACAACGTATGCCACAATCTAACAAAACAGTTTACAAATAACTTATCTACAAATGCCAGCCTGCAACAACAGACAATACCTTATTAAGTAAATATTACCTTTTGTGACTTGCCCCTGTAATGTTCCCCTAGATTCTGCGTGCTAAATTCACTTTATACTAGATTCATAAAACAGTTTCTGCTGCTGAAGGGGAACTGGAGAATAGTTGTAGCTGCTGATGGAAGCAGCTGATTTCTTTCGGATTGTTGGCTAAAAAGAAATAGCCACATTTCATAAATCCCCACAGTTATTCATGCCAAACTTAGCAGTAGACTCAGTCCAAAACAAACTCACAAAAGCAGAATTCTTTGATGGCGGATAAATTTGAAATTTTATTAAATCTATTAAAAACAGCAGTGATGCCCGTTACAAATAATTCAGATAAGCATTTCTCCATCCTGTTATGCTGCCCTATTGTTTACCCATGCATGCCTTGTCCGCTTACTATTGATAACCTTCCTTTGTCTATTCACCCTTAGCTTGCTGTTTTGTAGTCCTGAAATTCCTTGTGATAAACTAATCAGGTCTTTTGGGTTTCAGTATCATCTGTATGCAGATGATACTCAAATCTACCTATCCTCCCCAGATCTGTATTGGTCCATGTCACTGAATGCCTTTCTTGACACCTCAAACTTAATATTTCCAAAACAGAGTTAATTGTATTTCCACCGGCCAATAGTAGTTACCAACCTGATATCTCTATCACTGTTGAGAACTCGACAATCAACCCTACCCCACAAGCTCACTGCCTAGATGTCATCCTTGACTCTCAACTGTCCTTTGTTCCCCACATTCAATCTGTCTCAAAATCATGTTACATGCATCTAAAAAACATATCCAAAATACAACCATACCTTACAGAAGACACAGCAAAAACTCTAATCCACGCTCTCATTATCTCCCACATTGATTATTGCAATAGTCTTCTTACTGGTCTTAGTTATTACTAGACAGAGACTCTCACCCTCGTACAATCCATTCTGAATGCAGCTGCGAGGCTAATCTTCCTCGCTAGACGTTCATCGGCTGCAGATCCACTGTCAGTCCCTTCATTCGTTACCTGTATTCTACCGTATTCAATATAAAATACTTTTACTCACACACAAGGCCATTAACCAAACTACACCAATGTATAGCTCCTTGCTTATCTCAAAATATCTCCCAACCCGACCTCTTCGCTCTTCACAAGATCTATGTCTCTCATCCACACTCATTATTCGCTTCCATACACAACTGCAGGACTTTCTTTGGGCTGCACCCACTCTGTGGAATGCCCTACCATGCACTGTAAGACTCTCCTCTAGTCTCCAAACCTTCAAGCTTTCCCTGAAAACTCACCTCTTCAGACAAGCTTATCAAATTCCAGAACTGCTCACATAACCTTCATAACCTTTCATATCCAATTATATCCCAGCTGTACAGTCCACACATACAGTATCCTTGTGTATCAATGCCTAGTTCTCAATATAAGGTTGCGAGCAGGGCCTTCCTACCTCTATGACTGTCTGTCATAACCCAGTTTTGTTTTATAATTGTTGTTTCCAACTTTAAAGCACAATGGAATTTGCTGCACAATATAAAAAACTGTTAAAAAATAAATAAATGTTTCCATTTGATATGATTTATCCATCCTAACATTTCTTTCAAGGAGTGCTAAGATTACAATCTACACTGCCATGAGAAATACAGTTTTTTAAACCTAAATCAAATTGAACCACAACACTGTAACTATGTGGATTGCGTTGGGATCAGCTCTGTTTTTAACCTTTCTCACCGTGTGAACAATGATTTGAGGAGTGTTTTTCAGATATGGAAGAATTAATCAATTCAGTTGACCTACTGAATTTCAGAGATTTGCCATTGCTGAAATTTATTTTAAAGAGGTCCCAGTATGCTAAACATCCCAAATATAATTAACGAGCAATGGTTAATTAGACCAATCACTGAAACCGAAAGAAGCAAATGCCACACATCAACAAAAGTCTTAGAACAGGAATTTACAGACTGTTGGACACTTATTCTTTCTGGATTATACTCATTAAAAACCACTGGATGCTCCCTGAGGAGGTTATTTATGAAATGCACTCAGCAAGTACCTGAAAACACCTCAGTTTTCCACCAATACCTACAAGGTCCATCCATGAATTTCAAGGTGCACATTTACATTTTGCTCTTGACAAAGACATTCTTAGGTGAAAAATTGACACTGCTGAAAGTTGCAAATGACATATAAAAGTCCAGCTAGCCAGCACTTTAGAATCACCCCTTACAATTAATATAAATATATTTAAGTTTTTCTACTAAAATTCTGCTTAGCCCCATATAAAGGCTTAAATTATTCATGTGCATTAGGGGACATTTAGACAACTCAACACTGAGGCATATAATGGGTCCTGTTAAAGCTATAGAACAAAACTATGAGGTTGTGCACAGTGATTTTGGACACACAACGAGCTCTGCTTCACACTTATATCCTACTGCTCGGAGATGGTCACAGCTGTATGGAAGTCACCAATTCTGCAACGCTGGGAGATACATTAGCAACGGTTGGATGCTGCTTTGTAGCTATGATAAGCTCATGAGAGGTGCCCTTTCTTCTGCTGGTGGCTTCATTACTACTGGTGCCCAACATCCACAATGACCATAAGCAGCACAAGAATCATCCTATGAAAGCTGGTCAAATCATTTCAAATAATCCAGGTTGTGTTTGCCAAATACTGACAGGACCCAATTTGAGCCTATATTTTGATGCAAATATGGCTAAGTGTGTGTGACAAGATCCAGGACTCCCTTGCACCAAACACGAAATACCTGTACTTTTGGATTCCATAATAATGCAAGAAATAGTTAATCCTTTAAAGGACATATATGACATAACAGTCAGTAAAAACTATAATATGCTGGTGCATCTTGTCAGAATTCAGATTCCTGGTGCAACAAGCTGAACCGAATTAGTGGAAAACTTTAAAAACACAAAATTATAAAGGCATCATTGTGGATCAATCTATTAATATTGCAAAGCTGTACATTTTTACATTACATTGCCTATTATTCATGGCACTGTATGTGTTGTAAGAGACCAGCTCTGATTGTTAGATAGGGTGGGTAAACAATGTATAATTATGCTGCATATTTTGTTTGTGGAAAGCTTTTGGGGCTACTTCACACCCACCGGTTTTACCGGATGGCAAAAAGTCATCTAGTTTTTGGCCGTGTTCTAGAGCCTTTCACACAGAACGGCTTTGTGCAGTGCTGAATAATGTGGGCGTGTGCAGCAGCAGACACCACAGCAGTAGCAGGAGCCAGACGGCAGCCACCTAGCCAGTGGTTAATGACAGCTGTAACATGGTGAAGTGTCCGTGCCGTCTGAAAGCATCTATGTTGTTACATGGTTTACAGAAAAAAAACTTCACGCCCAAAAACCGGGTGGCTTTTTGCCGTCAGGTGATAACCGGTGGGCGTGAAATAACCTTTAGTCAGGACAGCAGACAGAACAATGACATATGCAGGTTACATATTATTATTATTATTACTCACAAGTGTTTCACAGCGCCGTACATACGACACACATTAGAACAATACAGGGTACATAGAACTTAACATTACATAAAAATGAAAACAGAGCACTGGTAACAATTAGCACCACAATTCTCAGTACACACTACAGCTGAGATGTAAGGAGGCAAAGGAGTAGTTGGCATACTACTAGGAGCAGGCAGCCGCTGGAAGAGATGAACAGTCACGAGCAGGAGGAAATGCAGGTATAGACAGTCGCTGAGTAGGAGAGAGCTGTAATTGAAGTGCGAGAGAAGGTGGTTGTGAGAGCAAGAGGGAAAAGGGCCCTGCTCCAAGGAGCTTACAATCTGGGGGGGGGGGGGGGGGGGATGCTCATAATATCCATGTATAAAGCAGAACATTGCATCCTTGTTTCAGTCAAACAGAAAAGGATTGTAACAATAAAACAATAATTTATTTTAAATTAAGTATAAGTAACATTGTTTCTAAAGTACATGTCTGTATAATATGGACTAACCTGTTGGCGGCAGCAGACTTATAGAGCTCTGGAAAATGCAGTAACTGAATGAAATTCCTTGATCATCACAGAGACAATCACCTAATAGAAACAAAAATAAAGTTCTTGGGTTATTCACGTCTGAGTAATACTTCAGCATACAGTACCTAGGTTAGAAATGCTAGATTTTATTATCCCCTTGTTGATTTTTTTTTTTATACATTAGTGTCATGTGAACTCTTTTTAAATACAATTCTTCGATTAGTAATTGGACATCAATTTTGTAGTTTCCCAAATGTTAACTGCTATGCTGTCATTAATGTGTCTTCTTGTGATGGTGGCATTAAGCTGGATTTCTACCAGTTGTTCTACTGACATTTGCAGGGATAATAACACCAACAATTTGTCTCTCCATAAAGAAACTAAAACCTGCCAAACATAGACAGAGGACTTGTACAAATATTCCAACATGTTTGACCTTAAAAGACAGGAGGAATGTTTTTTTCTTCTTCTATTTTTGTAGCAATTCAGGATCTGCAGTTATGTTTGAACTGAAGTTCTGAAAATATTGTTAAAGATGTAACACTAACCTTATTGTATGTTACCAGTTATCAGAGATAGAGCTATTCAGAATCGGATCAAAACTATCAGATCCCACAAATGACGCAGACATTAATCCAAATAGGAAAGACCAAACATCCCTCAGAGTTTATTTATTAACACTGTATGTCAGGAGCAACCTTTATATATCCATTGGGGCCCCTATTGTTTCAGTTTTATTTTTAAGTACCCCCCCCCTCACACACACACACACACACACACACACACACACACACACACACACACACACACACACACACACACACACACACACACACACACACACACACACACACACACACACACACACTCTCTCTTCATCCTTCAGTGGTCCTGGAACAGATTTAATTGTGGGTGAGTTATGTAGGAGCCAATAATAATATGCATCATCATATTTGCTAATTGACTGCAGAGCTTTGCTATCGTAAATCTTACACTGTGAAGCAACATTGCTGTGATTCAGAATTGCAAAATCACAAGCTATAATCACAAAATACTTTCCTTTAACAAAAGAAATTAAGTATGGGCGCTTACACTGGGATTGCTATGGGATGCCGGCGCACAGGATGCCGAATGTCAGAATACCGACATAGGCATCCTGTGCGCCAGAATGCCAGCAGGGGGCGAGCGCAATGAAGCTCCTCACTGCGCTGCCCATGCTGCGGGTTTGGTGGCGGGCGATTCTCTCTCTATGAGTGTCGTGGACACCTACAGACATGGAGTCAACTACTTTGCTGGTATTCCAGAGGCGGTATAGTACCCCTGTCGGGATCCCAGCGTCGGTATTGAAACAGCCAGGATCCAGACGGGCGGTATTTTAACCTCATACCCTTACACTACCACCAGTATTATAAACAGCTACTAATATAAAAATTCAGCACCTCAGCTGGCAACACTGCATCTCCACAATTTAATGAAGACAAAATTGGAAATTGTAATAATCGTTGCCAAGGGGGCACATAAAACAATTAACAATGTCAAAATAAATTACAAAATGTATTTATTCACTAAAACATATAAAACATCACAATACACAATCATAAATATCCCCATTTCACTATTGTCAGTTATAAACCTAAATGATATTGTTAAAAAAAAAACGAGAGGGAAATAGCCCATAAAAAGTCCAGCTCCTATAATAATCAGTGTTTGCAGTTATGACTATTGCTTGGGTGATAAAGAGATTAATTATGCAAAATATCCCTTTTATCCAGATCTTTAGTAGCAGCAGGGCCGTCTTTTCGTATGGGCTCAATGGGCTCTTGCCCAAGGGCCCCAGGAGTAACAGGGCCCTAGGCTGATAGCTGATGGTCCCCTCTTTCCAGGGGTACCAGATTTTTGAAAATCGGCCCTGGGGAACCGGAGATATCCGACTTCAAAGCAGTGGTCCCCATCCAAGCCTGTTAATTGTTCTTCCCAGCCAGATATCTTTGGTTCTGTCTGACTTAGAGTTGTTCTGAAGGAATACTCCAAAAGCTGGGACTCTCCCCTTTAGGTGGACAATGGCAGCTTGTCTCTACTATGCCCAGAACCAGAGATATCAGCCTTCCAGCAGCTGGTCCCTGCTCCAGCTCCACATGCCTAATATGCAGTTTTATATATTTGTTGGTGGATTGCTCTGGCTACTGAAGTCTGACTGATTCCCAAGTCCCCAGAACCTCCTGATAGGTGGGACTCTCTAGTTTTTTTTTTTTTATCCCATTAAAGCTCCGAAATTATTTCCAGGAACTGGAGATATCTACAGTAAAGTAAGCTGCCCTGAACCCCGGAAAATTATTAATATTAAGCCCACTCCACTATCCACCCCTCCCCTGTGTATTAAACACCCCCTACCACCTTGGAAGTCATGTACCAGGGCCCCTTCATTCAGCCCAATGCCCCTTCTACAGTTTAGTGTTCTCCTTCCTGTCCCATTTGTGCAGTAAAGGAGTAATTAGCAGAAATTATTTCTCCAGGTCCTACATGCTGAGCGAAAGATAGAACCCCCCTACCCACCGCGGGACATCAAAGCTGACGCTGATAGCACCCCCCACCCCTACCGCTGATGGATGGGTAGGGGCCCCAGTGCATTGCTGTGCCCAGGGGCATACACTGCTGTTAAGACAGCTCTGAGTAGCAGTCCCTTTAGCACAAATGTGTTGCCATAACAGTGTCTGTAAGGGGAGAGCGCAGGCTGGTCTCCTATTTCCTGCACTGCGCCAAGCTCCACCCTTACAATGATGTCACAATAACAGGTGGGTGGGGGGAGAGTGCTAGCCGCTCTGAGCAGTGGCGGACCAGTGCTTCCGGAGCTTGTTGGGAGGCAGGTACATAATGTTGCATTAGACACAATCAGAAAGGCCAGGTAGCACTCTATCTGCCTACCAGTGTGCAGCCAAGCATTCAGCATGTTGATTGATTGATTGATTGATTGATGGATGGAGTTATCCACCAATCAGAGTGCTGTCAGCCATTCACTGTATGGAGGCAAGTAGAGAAACAGTGTGGGACCACAGGAGGGGTAAGTTAGGATTTGTATATATTTTTTCCCTATGAATAGGTGGGTAGGAGTCCCAGTGCTCTGCTTTTCCCAGTGTCTACAATGCTGTTAAAATGGTCCTATTTAAAATCACTTTTGTATCAACTAAAATGACATAATCTACAAGATGAATACAAAAGCTGATTCCTGAGCAATGGGAAATGTCCAGGGAAAAATGAAAGAACTTGGGAAGATATTGAAGAAAGCGATAAGGATGCAGAGCTTGCATTTTGTAGCACAAGGCTGTAAAAAGGACCAGTTTATCATAGTACGATCCTCTTTGTCAATGTCTATGGATGGGCAAATCCCTTTGAAAGATTACAAGGCCACTGATACTCACTGCAGGGAGTACTATAAAGAGATGTGAACCAAAGTGCTCCTGCTGAAATAATCTTCGCTATCAATCTGCCTCAGCTATGCATAAAGATGTAATTCAAAATGGCAAGGTAACTTGCTTGGTGCTGGGATGTATATTAAAAGTACTTTATCATTGAGTACACATTCTAACACTCTGTCCCATGCCATTCAAATTGACAAATGTTTTCCGGAGAAAAACAGACTAACATGGATTTATGGTTATGGGGCGGCATTATCAATGCAGGAAGCAAATCTTGAAAGTGCTGCCAAAGGTACCAAGATGCAGCTACTGAGATGGATAGAGGCTGTATTCCAGGTGCTTTATTACTGCCTGCCTTCTGAAGACATTTTATATGACCCACTAAGGGAGAGACAATGTTCTCCAGGAGGCCAGAGAAACGCTTCAATGATGTATTATCAAAGATCATCCTTTACTCACTTGATAGAAATGGCAGCACAACAAGCAAACTGGAGGAAGACAAAACATGAGAGGACAGCAAAGCATGGGGGAGATGTATCAAGCCTTGGAGAGGGATAATGTAAAGTTGCCCAAAGCACCCAATCAGCTTCTGTCATTTACCTAGTACAGTCTATGAAATGAGAGAAGCTAATCAGTTGCTTTGGCAAACTTCTCCACTTTGTCTCTCTTCTGAATAGCTCTCAAAAGGCCCAATCCTCCTCTTTCACAAGTGTAGCATTATTATTTACAAGTCCATATGGAACCACATGACCAGACTGTCAATCATGAACTGGACTTCATAGCTATCAGAAGGTCCATAAGTCACTTATATTGTCTACCAGTAGGATATCATACTTGATTATTATGACTGATCACTTAAGAAGTTAATGCATCTGTCACTGGAAAAATTGTAGAAATATACAGCATAGTTACATCCTATTTCAAATATAATAGAGAGAAAGAGAAAGAGAAAAATAAAAAGAAAGAGAGCATCTGAGCAGTAATCATTTGTGCAATAAAGCCAATTAAGCCCAGACAGAATGGTTTTATTTCTTTATATCATTCACTGGGCAGTAAGATAAAATGAAAATGAAAATACTAATCTGAAGTCTGGTATATTTGGCAACGGTTAATCATGAGTATGGTTTAAGAGTAATTTAAAGGTCACATTGAAAGCTGGGAAATGGGAGATCAAAGACTCATAGATTTAATATAGTATTGCTAGCACAAACAATCTATTCGGATGTGGTATGGAGGGTCGACAGTATGTTGACAGTGTCTAGGTCGCCCACTATTGGTCGACATGGTCTGTAGGTACACAAGGATCTTGGTAGACAGGTCAAAAGGTAAACATGAGTTTTTTATGGGGGGGTTTGTGTCGTTTTCTCTGTACAGTGACCAGGAACCCCAATTAGTGCACTGTGTCCCCTCGCTTCGGGCAAGGTGTCTCGCTCCGCTACCGCTGCGCTTGGCACAGGTTACTATTCCCAATCGTAGTCCGCGTGGATCGTTAAGCATGAAAAATTTAAAAAAAAGAAAAAATATGAAAAACTAATGTCGACCTTTTGTCCTGTCGACCTAGAACATGTCGATCTAGAGACCATGTTGACCTAGAAACCCTGTCGACATAGTTACAGTCGACCAATAGTGGTCAACCTAGACACTGTCGACCTAGTGACCAGAAACCAACCTATTCACAGCACAGAGATAACAGACCACTTCTATGTTGAGCACCAGTGAAAGAAATATGTAAAACAAATATACAGAAATAGCTAGTTATATTTTGGTCTGTAAACAAAAAACACTAACAACGTAGGTAATCATTTTTCTTATAAATGCCAAAATATTTCACATTTGAGATCAAGGGGTTTATTTACTAAAAGTCAATATTGGTCAATGTTTTGTTGATGTTTAGTCAATTTTTGATCAATTTTGTGTTTAAGGGTCTAAATCACACATTTACCATCAGATGACTTGACAGTTTAGAAAACAAATAAAAAATCATCTGTTAGTAAATGTGGAATTTAGATCCTGAAATACATAATCAATCAAACTTCGACTAACAATCGATCAACATCGACCTTTTGCACAGGTAGCCATTTATAATCTAATTTATAATGTGATACATATAAAGCTGGGGAAGAAGCTGTTTTATTGTGGTTTTGGGGCCCCATTTGTTGTGCTATTTACGCATTTGTGCATATGTCTCATGCTTAAAGCTTCAGTGGTATGCATGAGATACAGTCTTATACCTCTCTCAGGAGGGTTAGGTTTAGGCAGCGAGGAAGAAAGGGTTAGGGATAGTAACCACAGGGGAGGGTTAGGGTTAGGCACTCCCGGGGAGGGTTAGTGTTAGGCACCCGCAAGGGAGGGTAGGGGGCAGGGAAGGATTAGTGTCTTAACTACAGGGCTGTCGGGATGCCGTTGTCTGTATTCTTACCGACGGAATCCCGTCCATCGGAATTACATACTGAACCCAAGTAGGAAATTACCCAGCATCCTCAGTACAAATATAGATCTAGAGGCAAATGCAATGAGTTGTGGGTTTTCGAACTCAATGAATTAGGGATGAGCGGATTTGGTTTTCAGAGAACCGAACCCCCCGAACTTTGAGATGCAAGCCCGGACCCGAGTCAGGCTCGGATCTCCCTACCTGACTCAGATCCGAAAATGAGGCAAAACCTCAGGATCCCGCTGTTGGATCCTGAGGTTTTGGCTCAGACGCCGGTCTCCATAGTAACCTATGGAAGACTGCTGATTGGCTGAGAGAGCCGTCTGTCACAGCTCTCAGCCAATCAGCATGCCCCCATAGGCTACAATGGGCAAGATGGATGCCCCACAGCGCTAATAGCACCGCCGCCTCACTGCTGACACCGCCACCCGCATTGCCAACACAACCAGCCGCACTGCCAGCATCCCTGCACTGGGAACACTGCCGGCACTCCTGCACTGCAGACACTGCCAGCACTCCCGCACTGTGGACACTGCCATCACCACCGCACTCAGGACACCGCTGGCACCCCTGCACTGCTGACCATGCTGGCACCACTGCATTGAGGACAACGCTGGCACTCCTGCACTGCTGACACACCGCACTGAGGACACAGCTGACACCCCTGCACTGCCGACACTGCCGGCACCACCGTCTGAGGACACTGCTGGCACCCCTGTACTGCCGACACCACCACATTGAGGACACTGCTGATACCCATGCACTGCCAGCACCACCGCACTGAGGACACTGCTAGCACCCCTACACTGCCAATGCTGCCAGCACTACCGCACTAAGGACACTGCTGGTACCCCTGCCCTGTCGACACCCCTCCACTGCCGATAATGCTGGCCCCACTGCACTGAGGACATCGCTGGCAACCCTGCACTGCTGGCACCACCGCACTGAGGACACTGCTGGCACCCATGCACTGCCAACACCACCGCACTGAGTACACCGCTGGCACCCTCACACTGCCAATGCTGCCAGCACTACCGCACCACCGCACCACCGCACTGAGGACACTGCTGGCACCCATTCACTGTCAACACCACGGCATTAAGGACACAGCTCACACTCCTGCACTGCCAACACCACTGCACTGAGGACACCGTTGACACCTCTGCACTGCCAACACTACCGCTCTAAGGACACCGCTGGCACTCCTGCACTGCCGACATTGCTGGCACCACCACATTGAAGACACCACTGACAACCATCTGTCACAGTAAGTGCACTATTGGTGTATCTAACCTGCACTGGATCTGACCTGCACTGTAACCCGTGCTGTATCTGACCCACACTGTATCCAACCCACATTGTATTTGACCTGCACTGACACCCGTGCTGTATCTGACCCACAATGGACTAAAATTGGCCCTCACCAACAAAGTGGACAAATTCAACACCTACCTGGATCTACATAGACTTGCATGTCAATTAACCCTCAAAAAATTCATTGCTTCAACAAAATCAGCACCAATAAAGAAAAATAATGACGAAGACCAATACAGAAATACGAACCTCATACCTCAATCTGATTTCTACCTCATACCTCAATCTGATTTCTACCCCAGCTACATGATAGGACCACAAATCGACACATTCCTAAGGATGATGAAAGAAGACATAAAAAAACTTATAGGCAGAAACTCAAATAATAACAGTAAACTCACCAAAAGGGAATTTGTCACACTACAGGAGTTACAAGAAAACCAGTCGATCATCGTAAATCCCGCAGACAAGGGCGGAGGGATAGTTATTTTAAATAAAACAGATTATCTAAGGAGACGAACTTCTATATACTGACTACTATATGATGAAACAACACACAGAAAACTTTGCAATGACTCTGCTGCCACTTTCCAGAGATAACTTGATCTTAAGCTACAGAAAGACATAGGCATACTCACCAGCCGGAGGTACACGTTCATACAAACATAACACCCCATCATCCTGATTTTCTATTACCTGCCAAAAATCCACAAAGATCCTGTCACACCACCAGGCAGACCAATCATTTCTGGTATAGGTTCCCTAAGCTCCAACTTATCAGAATACCTGGACACATTCCTGCAGCCCTACGTCTAACACCAACTGTCATACTGGGATGTAGTTATGTGACCGGCGGTCAGTAACACACCACAATAAGCCACCCACAAGCAATTAAGAGAAATCTCATCAGGGTAGCACCACTAAATATACATCCTTCAGTTACGACATTACAACCATACTAATATACACCCCACGATGGATATGGACAGTTATGCTTCCCAAGCTACAACCAATTGCTGGTCCCATAATGGGGATTCAGTTAACATACCGACGGTCAGGATGCCGGCAGTAGGAGTCCTGACACTGGTCAGAAGACAAATGCCAGGTTCCCGATATCGCTCACAATGCCGGCACCGGAATCCCGACTGTCGGCATACCAATTGTAAGTATGGCGAGGAGGGTTAGTGTTAGGCTGCGGGAGGGGGAAGGTTATATTTAGGCAGTGGGGGGTGGGTTAGGGTTAGGCACTAAGCATGGTGGCTTTCGGTTAGGTACTGGGGGGGATGGTTTAGGGTTAGGCTGCGGGGGCAGGGTTAGGGTTAGGCACTAAAGGGGCAGGGCTAGGATTAGGCTGCGGGGGAGGGGGTTAGGGTTAGGTTGCAGGTAGGGAGGGTTGATCTGAATATAACATTATCACCACTACAGATCAGTATTGACAATTGTGATTAAGCTACTATATTGTTTCTACTATTAGCATTTGTAATACTTTATCAGCTATGTATCATTAAATTACTTACAGCAACTATTAACAAGATTACATTTTGCTATCAATGTACAATTGCTACCACTACATCACACAACTAGATTCTGATATATTTATTTTGTTAAAACTTTGTTCACAACAGAAGAAAAACATCTGTGTGATATAACCCAGGACCAATAAGCATTATCTGATCACCAACCAATGAGGATACAGCAATTACCCTTTAACTTATCAGTGATCTTGCAGAGATCCACGGAGGAAAGGCAATGACGTGCGGTGAGGTGAGGCAGAGCCTTTCTTGTTGTACACCAAAAAATACAAAGAATATATTGTAAACATATTTTTTGTATTATTCTAATCACTTTTATAGTCAAAACTCTGGAGTAAAAAGTCTATGACAGGTGAGGCACATCTCTGATCAAAACTCAGCAAATTTCCAGCAACATACACTGCTGCACAGGTGTATATTGCCCACATGAACCCTTGGGCTTATATACTATGTGTAAATCTGGCTCTGGTACTAGCCAGTGCCTCCTGAGCCATTTACCTTACCGCACGTCACTGAGGAAAGGGTAAGTCTCCACAGTGCAGTTGGTTTCCTGATGGCTGGTTCCTAGGAGCCCAAGCTGTAACATCCCCTCCCCAGCCTGCGACCAACTCTGTGCGGACTCAGGCTCCAAAAGACATCTGCACATTGATGCACCGCTGGTTTGCTGGTCCCTAGTGAGTGTGCACAAACAGAGGTGGTTGAGATCTGCGCTCCCAATTATATGCAGCTGGCAGCCTGATCGTGTTACACCATTACCCGCAATTCTAATACAAACTGGACCATAAAAAATTCAGGTTGCCTGCGCTCAAAGATTAAATATCTGTACAACTCACACACAAAATTATTTAGTGGGGTGTAATCACCACCTAGAGTGTACCTGTTGTAATATGTATAATTATGGCAAGGTGCACCAATTAATTATAAACAAAGATGGTTAAAAACTGCACTCCTAATTATATACAGCTGATAGCCTAATCGGGTCACACCATTACCCGTATTCTAATACAGAGTTTACCATGAACAATTCAGATTATGGGGGTCATTCCGAGTTGTTCGCTCGTTATTTTTTTCTCGCAACGGAGCGATTAGTTGCTAATGCGCATGCGCAATGTCCGCAGTGCGACTGCGCCAAGTAAATTTGCTATGCAGTTAGGTATTTTACTCACGGCATTACGAGGTTTTTTCTTCGTTCTGGTGATCGTAATGTGATTGACAGGAAGTGGGTGTTTCTGGGCGGAAACTGGCCGTTTTATGGGTGTGTGTGAAAAAACGCTACCGTTTCTGGGAAAAACGCGGGAGTGGCTGGAGAAACGGAGGAGTGTCTGGCCGAACGCTGGGTGTGTTTGTGACGTCAAACCAGGAACGAAACTGACTGAACTGATCGCAGATGCCGAGTAAGTCTGGAGCTACTCAGAAACTGCTAAGAAGTGTCTATTCGCAATTCTGCTAATCTTTCGTTCGCAATTTTGATAAGCTAAGATTCACTCCCAGTAGGCGGCGGCTTAGCGTGTGCAAAGCTGCTAAAAGCAGCTTGCGAGCGAACAACTCGGAATGACCCCCTATGTGCGTTCAAGATTTGAATATCTTTACGACTCCCATACAAGAATCATTAATAAAATATAGTGGTCGCCAAGACTGTGCTAAATGGAATATACTGTATATTACTGTACCAAGGTACAGCAGTTACTTGTGTTTTATATGTAAATATGCGTTGTGTGACTGCGCTCATTCATAAAGGAAAAGCTTAGAGTGCAGCTGTACCTGGAGGTATCCAGCCCCCTATGGTATAGTTACTTTGTGGTGGTAAGCGCAACTCCTATTAGGGTATGGGTGGGAGGGGGTGGGGAATGTGACCTGACAGTGAGATGTCAGAGGAAAACTGAGTCTTATTTAAAAGAAAATATTTATTGATATCACATGCCCACCACAGTGCCAGATACACCTGCCCTCCACAGTGCCAGGTACACATAATATGCCCCCACAGTGTCAGATACACATAATATGCAACCACAGTGCAAGATACACGTGCCCCCAGAGTGCCAGAATCCTTTCCCCCCACAGTGTCAGATACACATAATATGCCCCCACAGTGTCAGATACACATAATATGCAACCACAGTGCAAGATACACGTGCCCCCAGAGTGCCAGAATCCTTTCCCCCCACAGTGTCAGATACACGTGCCCTCATAGTGCCAGATACACATGGCCCCCACAGTGTCAGATACACGTGACTCCACAGTACCAGATACACATGCCCCCACAGTGCCAGGTACACATGTTCCCCCACAGTGCCAGGTACATGTGCCCCCACAGTGCAGATACATGTGCCCAACACAGTGCCAGATACACCTGCCCACCATAGTGCCAGATACATGTGCCTTCCACAGTGCCAGATACACATATGTGCCCACAGTGCCAGATACACATAATATGCAACCACAGTGCCAGATATATGTGTCCCCACTGTGCCAGATACACATGCCCCCCCAGTGTCAGATACATGTGCCCACCACAGTGCCAGATACACATATGCCCCCACAGTGCCAGATACACATATGCCCCCACAGTGCCAGATACACATAATATGCCCCCACAGTGGCAGATTCACATAATATGCCCCCACAGTGTCAGGTACACATAATATGCAACCACAGTACCAGATACATGTGCCCTCAGAGTGTCAGATACACGTGCCCACAACAGTGCCAGATACACATGCCCCCCCACAGTGCCAGATACACATGTCCCCCACAGTGTCAAATACACATGCCCCCAGTGTCAGATAGACGTGCCCCCCACAGTGCCAGATACAAGTGCCCCCTGTAGTGCTTGTCATGGCCGCCGGCTTCATCCTGCAGCTCACGCGCTGCCTCTGCCACTGTTCTGTGTGAGGGAAAGGAGAGCGTGATGTGCGCTTCTCCTTCCCCTCACTCCCGTCTCCGGCAACCCCCTGCCTGAAGCCGCTGGTCAGTCAGCCAGACAAAGCTTGTGGTCCGGCAGCAGCTGCCGCTTCCGGTCCTCAAGCTCTGATTGGCTGATGGACCAACGGCTAATTTAAAATTGCGGCCGGCTACTGGCCACTCTTAGCAGTCAGCGCCAAGCATGGCCACTCCTAAGGAATGTGCACATGACAACTGACAAAACAGACTCCACAGACATGTTGGACTACCAGGAATCTTCCTGCTGAGCTCTATGGCCAATCCACGCCTGCATAGTGGTAGAGATCCTTGAAACACTGTTTTCCATGTGTCTAACTATCATCTGGAAGTCCTGCAGGAACCCTGATCAAAATATAAATGTATGTTGAGTGCTGTTGGCCTTCTAAGTGCTGGACACTTCCTAATGTAATTGATGGCAAGAAAATGGTTAAGAATTTAGGATTTCAGAAATTACAATTTAGGAGGTTGAGTGACTATCTCGGATACTGTACTAGCTAGGCAGGTGGTCAGAACGCCAAGGAAAAATATAGGTCATCAAAGGCTTCCAAAATCTTCCCCGTACAACCACCATCCAACCATTACTGCCATTTATTGTGTACAGTACATCTGAACTCCCCAGGTATACCCCAAATGGAAGCACTTTTTTCTGTTCTGACCTCTAGCTTTCACCATCTTGAGATGGCGATAGTGATAGTAGGACAGCTGGAGATGCTTGTACCACCGCTTCCCATGTGGTAGGGAGCTGGCAAAGGCTACTGCTATAATTTGAATATAACCCTCAATATTCATTTATTTTAAAGGATTAAAAGTAAGTGTGTTGTGCTATCATGTATTGTATTAACAGTCAGTGGGGCAAAATAATGAGATGAATTCAACAATGTATAATATCATTTTCACCTGTTTTATTCTTAGCCATCCCAAGATGCAGATAAAATGGAGTTGTGTTCAATACAAGTAGATGCATGTGTAACCATTGGAAATTGGGTTCAGACACCTACATACTGCATTGTGTTTCTCTGACGTCCTAGTGGATGCTGGGGACTCCGTAAGGACCATGGGGATATAGCGGCTCCGCAGGAGACAGGGCACAATAATAAAAGCTTTAGGATCAGGTGGTGTGCACTGGCTCCTCCCCCTATGACCCTCCTCCAAGCCTCAGTTAGATTTTTGTGCCCGGCCGAGAAGGGTGCAATCTAGGTGGCTCTCCTGAGCTGCTTAGAATAAAAGTTTAAGTTAGGTTTTTTTCTTTCAGTGAGACCTGCTGGCAACAGGCTCACTGCTACGAGGGACTTAGGGGAGAGAAGTAAACTCACCTGCGTGCAGGATGGATTTGCTTCTTAGGCTACTGGACACCATTAGCTCCAGAGGGAGTCGGAACACAGGTCTCACCCTGGGGTTCGTCCCGGAGCCGTGCCGCCGACCCCCCTTGCAGATGCCGAAGTTGAAGAGGTCCAGAAACAGGCGGCAGAAGACTTTCAGTCTTCATAAGGTAGCGCACAGCACTGCAGCTGTGCGCCATTGTTGTCAGCACACTTCACCAACAGTCACCAACTGTCACTGAGGGTGCAGGGCGCTGGGGGGGGCGCCCTGGGCAGCAATGTATAATACCTTTTTATGGCTAAAATACATCACATATAGCCCTTGAGGCTATATGGATGTATTTAACCCCTGCCAGATCTCACAAACTCCGGGAGAAGAGCCCGCCGAAAAGGGGGCGGGGCCTATTCTCCTCAGCACACGGCGCCATTTTCCTGCTCAGCTCTGCTGTGAGGAAGGCTCCCAGGCTCTCCCCTGCACTGCACTACAGAAACAGGGTTAAAACAGAGAGGGGGGGGCACTTATTTGGCGATATGATTACATATATAAAAATGCTATAAGGGAAAACACTTGTATAAGGGGTTGTCCCTGTATAATTATAGCGTTTTTGGTGTGTGCTGGCAAACTCTCCCTCTGTCTCCCCAAAGGGCTAGTGGGGTCCTGTCCTCTATCAGAGCATTCCCTGTGTGTGTGCTGTGTGTCGGTACGTGTGTGTCGACATGTAGGAGGACGATGTTGGTGAGGAGGCGGAGCAAATTGCCTGTATTGGTGATGTCACTCTCTAGGGAGTCGACACTGGAATGGATGGCTTATTTAGGAATTACGTGATAATGTCAACACGCTGCAAGGTCGGTTGACGACATGAGACGGCCGGCAAACAAATTAGTACCTGTCCAGGCGTCTCAGACACCGTCAGGGGCTTGTAAAAACGCCCATTTACCTCAGTCGGTTGACACAGACACAGACACGGACACTGACTCCAGTGTCGACGGTGAATAAACAAACGTATTTTCCTTTAGGGCCACACGTTTCATGTTAAGGGCAATGAAGGAGGTGTTACATATTTCTGATACTACAAGTACCACAAATAAGGGTATTATGTAGGGTGTGAATAAACTACTTGTAGTTTTTCCTGAATCAGATAAATTAAATGAAGTGTGTGATGATACGTGGGTTTCCTCCAATAGAAAATTATTGGCGGTATACCCTTTCCCGCCGGAAGTTAGGGCGAGTTGGGAAACACACCTTAGGGTGGATAAGGCGCTCACACGCTTATAAAAACAAGGGGCGTTACCGTCTCCAGATACGGCAGCCCTCAAGGAGCCAGCTGATAGGAAGCTGAAAAATATCCTAAAAGTATATACACACATACTGGTGTTATACTACGACCAGCAATCGCCTCAGCCTGGATGTGCAGCGCTGAGGGGGCTTGGTCGGATTTCCTGACTGAAAATATTGATACCCTTGACAGGGACAAGATTTTATTGACTATAGATGCATTTCTATATATGCGAGATGCGCAGAGGGATATTTGCATTCTGGCATCAAGAGTAAATGTGATGTCCATATCTGCCAGACGAAGACACGACAGTGGTCAGGTGATGCAGATTCCAGACGGCACATGGAAGTATTGCCGTATAAAGGGGCGGTCCATCGGACCTGGTGGCCATGGCAACAGCTGAAAAATCCACCTTTTGTTACCCCAAGTCACATCTCAGCAGAAAAGGACACAGTCTTTTCAGTCTCAGTCCTTTCGTCCCCATAAGGGCAGTCGGGCAAAAGGGCCAGTCATATCTGCCCAGGGGTAGAGGAAAGGGAAGAAGACTGCAGCAGGCAGCCCATTCCCAGGAACAGAAGCCCTCCACAGCTTCTGCCAAGTCCGCAGCATGACGCTGGGGCAGTACAAGCGGACTCAGGTGCGGTTGGGGGTCATCTCAAGAGTTTCAGCACGCAGGGGGCTCACTCACAAGTGGACTCCTGGATCCTACACGTAGTATCCCAGGTGTACATTGGAAATTCGAGACGTCTCCCCCTCACAAGTTCCTGAAGTCTGCTTTACCAACGTCTCCCTCCGACAGGGAGGCAGTATTGGGAACAATTCACAGGATGTATTCCCAGCAGGTGATAATCAAAGTACCCCTTCTACAACAAGGGAAGGGGTATTATTCCACACTATATTGTGGTACTGAAGCCAGACGGCTCGGTGAGATCTGAAATATTTGAACACTTACATACAAGCGTTCAAATCAAGATGGAGTCACTCAGAGTAGTGATAGCGAACCAGGAAGAAGGGGACGATATGGTGTCACTGGATATCAGGGACGCTTACCTACATGTCCAAATTTGCCTTCTCACCAAGGGTACCTCAGGTTCGTGGTACAGAACTGTCACTATCAGTTCAGACGCTGCCGTTTGGATTGTCCACGGCACCCCGGGTCTTTACCAAGGTAATGGCCGAAATGATGATTCTTCTTAAAAGAAATATGGACGCTTTCCTGATAAAGGCAAGGTCCAGAGAACAGTTGGAGGTCGGAGTAGCACTATCTTAAGTAGTTCTACGACAGCACGAGTGGATTCTAAATATTCCAAAATCGCAGTTTTTTCCGACGACACGTCTACTGTTCCTAGGGATGATTCTGGACACAGTCCAGAAAAGGATGTTTTCTCCCGTAGAAGAAAGCCAGGGAGTTATCCGAGCTAGTCAGGAACCTCCTAAAACCAGGAAAAGTATCAGTGCATCATTGCACAAGGATCCTGTGAAAAATTGTGGTTTCTTACAAAGCGATCCCATTCAGTAGATTTCACGCAAGAACCTTTCCGTGGGATCTGCTGGAAAAATGGTCCGGATCGCATCTTCAGATGCATCAGCGGATAACCCTGTCTCCAAGGACAAGGGTGTTTCTTCTGCGGTGGCTGCAGAGTGCTCATCTATGAAAGGGCCGCAGATTCGGCATTCAGGACTGGGTCCTGGTGACCACGGATGCCAGCCTGAGTAGCTGGGGAGCAGTCACACAAGGAAAAAAATTTCCAGAGAGTGTGATCAAGTCTGGAGACTTCTCTCCACATAAATATACTGGAGCTAAGGGCAATTTACAATGCTCTAAGCTTAGCAAGACCTCTGCTTCAAGGTCAGCCGGTATTGATCCAGTGGGACAACATCACGGCAGTCGCCCACGTAAACAGGGCGGCACAAGAAGCAGGAGGGAAATGGCAGAAACTACAAGGATTCTTCGCTGGGCGAAAAATCATGTGATAACACTCTCAGCAGTGTTCATTCCGGGAGTGGAAAACTGGGAAGCAGACTTCCTCAGCAGGCATGACCTCTACCCGGGAGAGTGGGGACTTCATCGGGAAGTCTTCCACATGATTGTAAACCGTTGGGAAAAACCAAAGGTGGACATGATGGCGTCCCGCCTGAACAAAAAACTAGACAGATATTGCGCCAGGTCAAGGGACCCTCAGGCAATAGCGGTGGACGCTCTGGTAACACTGTGGGTGTACCAGTCAGAGTATGTGTTCCCTCCTATGCCTCTCATACCAAAAGTACTGAGAATCATAAGAGGGAGATGAGTAAGAACGATACTCGTGGTTCCGGATTGGCCAAGAAGGACTTGGTACCCGAAAATTCAAGAGATGTTCACGGAAGACCCGTGGCCTCTACCTTTAAGAAAGGACCTGCTCCAGCAGGGGCCTTGTCTGTTCCAAGACTTACCGCGGCCGCGTTTGACGGCATGGCGGTTGAACGCCGGATCCTGAAAGGGCATTCCAGATGAAGTCATCCCTACCCTGGTCAAAGACAGGAAGGATGTAACCGCAAAACATTTTCACCGCATTTGGTGAAGATATGTTGCGTGGTGTGAGGCCAAGAAGGCCCCTACAGAGGAATTCCAACTGGGTCGTTTCCTACATTTCCTGAAAACAGGACTGTCTATGGGCCTAAAATTAGGGTCCATTAAGGTTCAAATTTCGGCCCTGTCGAATTTCTTCCAGAAAGAACTGGCTTTAGTGCCTGACGTTCAGATGTTTGTAAAAGGGGTACTGCATATACAGCCTCATTTTGTGCCCCAGTGGCACCTTGGGATCTCAATGTTGTTTTGAGTTTCCTAAAGTCACATTGGTTTGAACCACTCACCACTGTGGACTTAAAATATCTCACATGGAAGGTGACGATGCTATTAGCCCTGGCTTCAGCCAGGCGTGTGTCAGAATTGACGGCTTTATCATATATAAAGCCCTTACTTAATTTTTCATTCTGACAGGGCAGAATTGAGGACTCGTCCTCAATTTCTCCTTAAGGTGTTTTCTGTTTTTCACATGAACCAACCTATTGTGGTACCTGCGGGTACTAGGAACTTGGAGGACTCCAAGTTACTTGACGTTGTCAGGGCCCTGAAAAATATGTTTCCAGGACGGCTGGAGTCAGAAAATCTGACTCGCTGTTTAGCCTGTATGCACCCAACAAGATGGGTGCTCCTGCTTCTAAGCAGACGATTGCTCGCTGGATTTGTAATACAATTCAGTTTACACATTCTGTGGCAGGCCTGCCACAGCCAAAATCTGTAAAAGCCCATTCCAAAAGGAAGGGGGCTCATCTTGGGCGACTGCCCGAGGGGTCTCGGCTTTACAACTTTGCCGAGCAGTTACTTGGTCAGGGGCAAACACGTTTGCTAAATTCTACAAATTTGATACCCTGGCTGAGGAGGACATGGAGTCTCTCATTCGGTGCTGCAGGGTCATCCGCACTCTCCCGCCCGTTTGGGAGCTTTGGTATAATCCCCATGGTCCTTACGGAGTCCCCAGCATCCACTAGGACGTCAGAGAAAATAAGATTTTACTTACCGATAAATCTATTTCTCGTAGTCCGTAGTGGATGCTGGGCGCCCATCCCAAGTGCGGATTGTCTGCAATACTTGTACATAGTTATTGTTACAAAAATCGGGTTATTCTTGTTGTGAGCCATCTTGTCAGAGGCTCCTTCGTTGTTATCATACTGTTAACTGGGTTCAGATCACAGGTTGTACGGTGTAATTGGTGTGGCTGGTATGAGTCTTACCCGGGATTCAATATCCTTCCTTATTATGCACGCTCGTCCGGGCACAGTATCCTAACTGAGGCTTGGAGGAGGGTCATAGGGGGAGGAGCCAGTGCACACCACCTGATCCTAAAGCTTTTATTATTGTGCCCTGTCTCCTGCGGAGCCGCTATATCCCCATGGTCCTTACGGAGTCCCCAGCATCCACTACGGACTACGAGAAATAGATTTATCGGTAAGTAAAATCTTATTTTCTGTATTGGTATTCCTGCCAGAGACTGAGGAAATGGGATTAGTGACTTGGAGAGTTTCCAGGCATTGTCATAGCGGACTACTTTTACTTCATGTTTTCTCCAGAACGCAGCAATCTGAAGAACAGGATAGTCCTATGGAGGTTTTGCTTTGAATCCCATCCCATATGTAGCACTCAGATACTGTATATGCCTTATATGTTGCTTGTATTCAATAAAGTCTTTCTTGATTGTACAAAATAATTGTGTCTGAGCTACGGTCACTTGACACCCCATTACTAATTCAGTACAGTTTGAATGCTAAGAACCTATAGCATTTCCCACTATTATGAATTACAGTGCCATTAAACATAGCTGTCAAAGAAGAAAAATATATACAGTAGGACAGGCCTGGCCAACCTGTGGCTCTCCAGCTGTTGTAAAACTACAAGCCCCATCATGCTTTGCCACAGTTTTGCTATTAGGGAATGCTAAAACTGTGGCAAGGCATGCTGGGATGTGTAGTTTCACAACATCTGGAGAGCCACAGGTTGGCCATGCCTGCAGTAGGAGATTTGTCAAACCTTCCAAAGAGGACAAGTACATATGTTGCCTAATGCAACCAATGAGATTCTAGCTATCATGGTGTACGTTTTGTGATTTTGGCTTAAACCTCTGCTAACACCAGAAGAGAAACACAATATTTTTTTGAGACTAAACATGTTTACCCTAAACAGCAAATGAAGGCTGCATTTATTCAATGTCTGTGTACTTAATGGCTTAATGAACACCATCGTTGATTTTAATCCTGTACACATTAATTCAGGCTAAGTAAGCAAAAAGCCATCCAGCCAATATAACATGAAACACATGTTTTGCTGCTGTGATGACAGAGAGAAGATTTTTTATTTAAACCACAGTGGGTTTTATTTTCTTTGCTAATATTCCAGTATCTGGTTTTATGCATTTATTGTCAAATACTAACACATGTATGAAAAGAAAAGAGAAAGAAACTCTGTCAGCTTTCTGTAAGGTTAGAGGATTTTATTTTACATGTAGGTTTTGTAGTGTATTAAGGCCGGCCTGGAATTATTTCACATGCTTGTTGCATACATACCTAGGTACAGTAGTAAAATATCCTAGACATTTAAGTGAACTAATGACTGTATAATAAGGCAATGCAGCATATGTCTGGAGAAATATCTGACTCTGATATGCCATTTCACACATAAGGGCAGATGTATCAAGCCCTGGAGAGAGATAAAGTGGAGTAGTTGCCCCAGCGGCATAACTAGAGAGGAGGGGACCCGTGGCACAGTGCCAGAGTCTACAGCGCATGTGGAGGTCTCCGAAAAAATGGCGCAGTGGCCATTTTTTGGGAGACCCGTGCATGCGCTGTAGACTCTGGCACTGTGCCAAAGTCTCTATTGCGCAGAACGCTAACAGTGCTGCCGGCTACGGGGCGTAGAGGAGGGGGCCCACACACAGACACTGATGGACACCAGAAAGGTAAGTATAGAAGAAATGGGTGCAGCGTGTGTGGTGTGGGCCCCCTCTGGACCCAGGGGCCCGTGTGCACCGCGCACACTGCATCCATTATAGATACACCACTCAGTTGCCCAAAGCAATATGTCAGCATCTGTCATTTCAAAGACTACGCAGTATATGTACTAAGGGGGTCTATGTACTAAGCCTTGGAGAGAGATAAAATGGACGGAGAGAAAGTACCAGGCAACCAGCTCCTAAATGTTACAGGCTGTGTTTGAAAAAAATGACAGGAGCTGATGGCTTTGTACTTCATCTCTCTCAAAGGCTTAGTAAATAGACCCCACATGTATTTGAAAATGGGGGGTGGTGATTGGTTGCTTTGTTCAATTGCTCCACTTTATCTCACTCCAAGGGTTGATACATCTCCCCCATATTGAGAAGTGGCAATACCCCATTTTTTCTTTGTGAAAACTGAGAAAAAAGTTATTATTACTCCTTGGTACTGTCCTTTATCAGATATATGATTCTGCATGAGGCATTCTTTAGAAATGTGTGAAGTTTGGTTGAGTACACCAGACTCGTTAGTGAGATCAGAAATTTTAGAATGCATATCCAATCTGATCGGTTGACAGGGCAATAACTATCATCAGAAAATTGTGTTGTAAAGGGAAATGGACTTCATCCAAGGGCATTTACAGATGATATTCATTTTAATTGAACAAGTAGGCCCTGCTGCAAATATGTTATGACTACTAATTAGTAACAATATTGCTATTATTACAAGAAGGGAGTGCTTAAAAGTATCAAGTAAGAAAAATATTTCATTACATATCATTGCAATTTACAATGTACACAAACAAATGATTCAGAATTGCAAAATTATTTATAAAAGGGAGGTGGTAGTTGCCCATACATCCCCTATACATTATGTTAGAGGTAAACAGTTTCTATGAATGTAAACAAAGTATTCAGCTAGAGTATGTAAAACCTTACTAGGCCTGAAACTTCAAAGAACAAAGTCATTTGGACTGATTAACGGAAATGGGTCAGTTCGGCTGTCAGTAATATCACACAGCACATTGGAATAAACATAAATACATTAATTATGCGAAGAAGAGGGCATGTTTCATTTTTAAACCATACGGCATGTCAAACCTGACTGAAGAGCTTATCCAATAGTGAGCAAATGACGTCATTGGGTCACACCTTGCTGCTACTAAGTCCCTCAGCAGCTCCACAGTAAGTATTGAAGGCTTTCTTGCCTCTTAAGAATGACATTGGGGCAATTGGGGCAGATGTATTAAGCCTGGAGAAGGCATAAAGAAGTAATAAAGCAGTGATAAGTGCAAGGTGTTAATGCACCAGCCAATCAGCTCCAATATGTAAATAGACAGTTATGAGCTGATTGGCTGGTGCGTTATAACCTTGCACTTATCACTGCTTTATTACTTCTTTATGCCTTCTCCAGGCTTAATACATCTGCCCCAATTATGCCTTATGTTTGTCTGGCAACTGGTTGCTCAGAAAAGTATTACGTGGATGGAAGAAAAATGCACTCAAGTAGGGATAAACAATCGCAGAGTGAGTAATTGAATTAACTGAATGTTACATATTTCAGAAAGACAATAATCCTAAATAAATCTCAAAATGAAACATGTACTTATAGGGAAGTCCAGGTTTTAATCCTACCGTAAATCAGCGATATTATAGGCAAGCACCACATGCAAGAAAACTTAGAAGAGCTTTGTATGGGAACATTTCCAAAAGCCTGAATGCTAAAAAACAACAAAAAATCCTAGCCAGCTACAGGAAATGTTACGAAGATGATATTTCTGCCATACGAGGTGTTTCAAAAGGACTGACAAATGTATCCACAGGCCATTATAATGGCGTGCTTATAAGTAACCCTGCAGATAAATAATAATTATACAGTAAACACTATCCCTATTGTGCGTATGCTGGTTTGTTAGGGAATGTAGAATGGAAGCTCCAGTGGGTCAGGGTGTGATGTGAATTACAAATATACTGTGCACAGCGATATGTAACACAATGGTGTTATAACAATAATTGATAATAATAACGTTTACTTTTGCAAACTGATGTAAAGGAGAGGCCAACGTCTGCTTTTTTGCTAAATCAGTAAGACAGAAATAAAATTAATAATTCATAAAGTAAATATGAATTCTATTAAACAAAACCATATAGCAGTCATCACACAAGGCTGGTTCAGTAGTTCTGGCAAATTTGGTTAAATTGATGGCAGACTTTTAAAGAGTTCACAAGTCTATAGAAATAGTAAAGACTTAACCAGGGCTGTTTCCCAACATGCTTTTCTGAGTATTGTGCTGCCAGAGACAAGAATCTGTATTTGCTTGCTTGTCCTTAATTGACTTCTTCCAATCACGGCACACTTTGTAGTAATTAATTGCACAGGGGCATGCAGGGCAGAGCCGGTCCTAGGCATAGGCAAACTAGGCAAATGCCTAGGGCATTTGGAATGCCTTGGGGAACAAGCAGCTTATGCTGATTAAGATGATATGCGACATGCCTATATTCTGTGTGTGACTGCGGCTGTATCTGCATACGAAATGCTACCTTACAGTGTATTCCTGGAACCGTAGCATTGCATATGCAGATATAGCCACAGTTGCACCCAGAATATAGGCATGCCACATACCATTTTAATCAGCATAAGCTACGTGTGCATCCTAGCCACATAGTAATGCAAATGAGATGCATTTTCATAAAAATAGACGGCCAACGTTAGCAGAGCTGGCCTAGTGCTGCCAACTGACTCAAGCCAGGCATCTCCTGCTGCATGGCATATTGAGGCAAGATGTATGAGGACACATCTGTATCCAAGCAGAGGCAGAGTTCACAGTGTTAGCGTCCGTGTGAGTGCTGTGTGAGGGTGTGTTGGTTGTGCAATAGTGTTTGACATATGTGGGGGCATTATGTGTGTCATGTTTCTATAAGTGCATTAATAATGTGCGGCATATGTGTAAGGGGCACTATGTGTGTCATTATGTGTATAAGGGCATTAATAATGTGCGGCATATGTGTAAGGAAAATTATGTGTATAAGGGAATTAATAAAGGTTGGCATAATATGTAAGGTGCATTATGTTTATAAGGACATTTATAATGTGTAAGGGGCATTACTGTGTGGTATTATGTGTATCGGGTGTAAAGGAATTATTAATGTGTGGCATTATGTGTATCAGGTGCCCTACTGTGTGGCGTAACATATAGAAAGGGCACTACTGTGTAGTCTAGTGTGAATAACGAGCAATATGGTGTGATGTAATGTGAATAAGGGGCAATTCAGTGTGATGTAATGTGAATAAGTGGCACTACTGTGAGGAGTAACGTATATACGGTAAAGTGGTACTACTGTGTGATGTAATGTGAATAAGGGACACTATCACGTGATAGAATGTGAATAAAGTTGCACTACTGTGTGGCATAATTTGAATTGGGGGTACTATTGTGTGGCCATGCCCCTTCCCAGCACCAAATATGCGCTCTGTTCTTTTTTTTAAATATAGGGGGTAGGAGCACCAAAATAAGCTGCAATGGGTGAGGGGTGATGGTGCTGGGAAAGGGGTACCTGGGGTACCAGGTCAGAGGAACTACCAGCGGTGCTAGGGGGCACCAGCCAAAATCTTGACTAGGGCATCTTATTGGTTAGGGCACAGTGCCAGGATCTGGGATTTACCTGGACTGGGAGCAGGACCAGAGGTCTGTATATGGTTGGAGGCTGTATAATGAAAACTAAGCAGGCAGACATTTTGCATAGACCTTATTGCACAAACTCTATTGTCAGGCGCATTAGTGGTCATTCAGATACCCCCTGCACAGATACCCCAAGAGACAGAAATCACTGCCGTCTATCTAGCAAATGACTGCTCACCTGTTTGTAACACTTCATTGTGCACACCCCATAAGTAGGAACATTTGCTGAATCTCCGTACATAAACCCAGTTGAGATACTCTGTGCACACATTCCATTTGGAAGCACAAGTGGATTGAAGTTAATTGAGTACACTTCATACTTGCCTACTTTTGAAAACGAGATTCAGGGAGATTCACGGCGTGCCCCCGAGGGGAGGCGTGTCATACTCTTCCTAAATGGTGTGTTTAGCTCCACATATAGATGTGTCTATGCTCAAATGCGGTTTGGCCGCCGTTTTGTGGGCGCAGTCTGACCAGCGTGGCCGGTCCGAACGGGGGGCAGGCCACAGCAGCTGCGTGACATCACACGGAGCCGCTGCGGGCCGAGGAGCGACGAGTAGCTCCCGGACAGCACGCTAATGCTGCGCTGGTCGGGAGCTACTCTTGAAGTGCAAAGGCATCGCCGCTGTGCGGCGCCTTAGCACTTCTGCGGGGGAGGGGGGGCGGCACTGACATGTGGGTGGGATAGCCCTATCCTGGGCGTCCCCCCGCATGTCAGTGTGAATGATCGTAGCTGTGCTAAATTTAGCACAGCTACGATCATCTCGGAATGACCCCCCATATTCCAAAGAACATGGGGAGATAACTTTTACAGCATATTTTCTTATTTATCATTTTAGATGTATTTGTAATAGACACATAACTAAGGCAGACAGTCATTTAAATACTGAATTATTATTGCACATAGACTGAAATATGCTCCCTACACTCCATACACAAGCATAGTGCCAGTAGTGCTCCATTTACTAAGGGGAGATAAGGGAGAAAAACAAACAAATGGCAGAATCAGAGATGGACGCAGTAGTACAGCCACTTCATTTTTGTATCCAGCAGCTTTGCTAAAATATGTAAAAGCAGATGGAGGTGTCTTGCGACGAAAAAGACGCCCACTGCAGGTTTTTGTGATCCGCTGATGAGTCTAAAGATGCAGCATCGGAACACTCTGCGCGGCCAAGCGTCAGGTTACTCAGGGTGCCTGGTATTTTCACGCTGTCGGAAAACACAGGCACTAGTTTCGGCATTTCTTGAAAATGGGGTCGCATGCCCCTGATTTGGAGAATGCTGCCTGTTACCGCCCCCACCATGCTACCAAACCATTGCAGCATGTTAATCATGCTGCTGCTTCTGTTTAGGGGGCACTGCGTATGATTTCGCAGAACGAGATCTGCACATGTGCAGTAAGGCATCTGTGCATGTGCAGATCTTACACCATCAGAGATGTATGGAAACTATCAGCCAGAAGTGTGGCCACACCCCTTAGTAATGTGGACACTCCTTCCTAATGTCACTGCATGCCTTCCCACCTGTTCTGACTTGGACTGACAATATGTTGGGTAACATGCTCTTATTGTCACTAAAAATAAGAATTTACTTACCGATAATTCTATTTCTCGTAGTCCGTAGTGGATGCTGGGGACTCCGTAAGGACCATGGGGAATAGCGGCTCCGCAGGAGACTGGGCACAAAAGTAAAGCTTTAGAACTACCTGGTGTGCACTGGCTCCTCCCCCTATGACCCTCCTCCAAGCCTCAGTTAGGATACTGTGCCCGGACGAGCGTACACAATAAGGAAGGATTTTGAATCCCGGGTAAGACTCATACCAGCCACACCAATCACACCATATAACTTGTGATCTAAACCCAGTTAACAGCATGATAACAGAGGAGCCTCTCGAAAAGATGGCTCACTACAGCAATAACCCGATTTTTTTGGTAACAATAACTATGTACCAGTATTGCAGACAATCCGCACTTGGGATGGGCGCTCAGCATCCACTACGGACTACGAGAAATAGAATTATCGGTAAGTAAATTCTTATTTTCTCTGACGTCCTAGTGGATGCTGGGGACTCCGTAAGGACCATGGGGATTATACCAAAGCTCCCAAACGGGCGGGAGAGTGCGGATGACTCTGCAGCACCAAATGAGAGAACTCCAGGTCCTCCTCAGCCAGGGTATCAAATTTGTAGAATTTTACAAACGTATTTTCTCCTGACCAAGTAGCTTTTTGGCAAAGTTGTAAAGCCGAGACCCCTCGGGCAGCCGCCCAAGATGAGCCCACCTTCCTTGGGGAATGGGCTTTTACAGATTTTGTCTGTGGCAGGCCTGCCACAGAATGTGCAAGCTGAATTGTACTACAAATCCAACGAGCAATAGTCTGCTTAGAAGCAGGAGCACCCGGCTTGTTGGGTGCATACAGAATAAACAACGAGTCAGATTTTCTGACTCCAGCCGTCCTGGAAACCTATATTTCCAGGGCCCTGACAACGTCTAGCAACTTGGAGTCCTCCAAGTCCCTAGTAGCCGCAGGCACCACAATAGGTTGATTCAGGTGAAACGCTGAAAACCACCTTAGGGAGAAACTGAGGACAAGTCCTCAATTCCGCCCTGTCCGAATGGAAAATCAGATGAGGGCTTTTACAGGATAAAGCCGCCAATTCTGACACGCACCTGGCCCAGGCCAGGGCCAACAGCATGACCACTTTCCATGTGAGATATTTTAACTCCACATATTAAAGTGATTCAAACCAATGTGACTTTTGGAACCCAAAAACTACATTTAGATCCCAAGGTGCCACTGGAGGCACAAAAGGAGGCTGTATATACAGTACCCCTTTCACAAACGTCTGAACTTCAGGGACTGAAGCTAGTTCTTTTTGGAAGAAATTTGACAGGGCCGAAATTTGAACCTTAATGGACCCCCATTTCAGACCCATAGACACTCCTGTTTGCAGGAAATGTAGGAATCGACCTAGTTGAAAATTCCTCCGTCGGGGCCTTACTGGTCTCGCACCACGCAACATATTTTCGCCAAATGCGGTGATAATGTTTTGCGGTTATATCTTTCCTGGCTTTGATCAGGATAGGAAAGACTTCATCCGGAATGCCTTTCTCCTTCCGGATCCGGTGTTCAACCGCCATGCCGTCAAACGCAGTCGCGGTAAGTCTTGGAACAGACAGGGTCCTTGCTGGAGCAGGTCCCTTCTTAGAGGTAGAGGCCACGGATCCTCCGTGAGCATCTCTTGAAGTTCCGGTTACCAAGTCCTTCTTGGCCAATCCGGAGCCCGAATATAGTGCTTACTCCTCTCCATCTTATAATTCTCAGTACCTTGGGTATGAGAGGCAGAGGAGGGAACACATACACTGACTGGTACACCCACTGTGTTACCAGAGCGTCTACAGCTATTGCCGGAGGGTCCCTTGACCCGGCGCAATACTTGTCGAGTTTTTTAAACATGTGGAAGACTTCTGGGTGAAGTCCCGACTTGTTGACAGTGCTATCACATGATTTTCCGCCCAGCGAAGAATCCTTGCAGCTTCTGCCATTGCCCTCCTGCTTCTTGTGTCACCCTGTCTGTTTACGTGGGTGACTGCCGTGATGTTGTCCGAATGGATCAACTCCGGGTGACCTTGAAGCAGAGGTCTTGCTGAGCTTAGAGCATTGTAAATGGCCCTTAGCTTCAGGATATTTATGTGAAGTAATGTCTCCAGGCTTGACCATAAGCTCGGGAAATTCCTTCCCTGTGTGACTGCTCCCCTGCCTCGCAGGCTGGCATCCGTGGTCACCAGGACCCAGTCCTGAATGTCGAATCTGCGGCCCTCTAGAAGATGAGCACTCTGCAACCACCACAGGAGAGACACCCTTGTGCTTGGTGACAGGGTTATCCGCTGATGCATCTGAAGATGCGACCCGGACCACTTGTCCAGCAGGTCCCACTGGAAAGTTCTTGCGTGGAATCTGCCGAATGGGATTGCTTCGTAGGAAGCCACCATTTTTCCCAGAACCCTTTCATTGATGTACTGAGACTTGGCTCGGTTATAGGAGGTTCCTGACTAGCTCGGATAACTCCCTGACTTTCTCCTCCGGGAGAAACACCTTTTTCTGGACTGTGTCCAGGATCATCCCTAGGAACAGACGACGAGTCGTCGGAATCAGCTGCGATTTTGGAATATTGAGAATCCAATCGTGCTGCCGCAACACTACCTGAGATAGTGCTACACCGACCTCCAACTGTTCCCTGGATCTTACCCTTATCAGGGAATCGTCCAAGTAAGGGATAACTAAAATTCCCTTCCTTCGAAGGAGTATCATCATTTCGGCCATTACCTTGGTAAAGACCCGGGGTGCCGTGGACCATCCATACGGCAGCGTCTGAAACTGATAGTGACAGTTCTGTACCATAAACCTGAGGTACCCTTGGTGAGAAGGGTAAATTGGGACATGAAGGTAAGCATCCTTGATGTCCCGAGACATCATGTAGTCCCCTTCTTCCAGGTTCGCAATCACTGCTCTGAGTGACTCAATCTTGAATTTGAACCTCCGTATGTAAGTGTTCAAGATTTTAGATTTAGAATCGGTCTCACCGAGCCGTCCGGCTTCGGTACCACAACAGTGTGGAATAATACCCCGTTCCCTGTTGCAGGAGGGGTACCTTGATTATCACCTGCTGGGAATACAGCTTGTGAATGGCTTCCAAAACTGCCTCCCTGTCAGAAGGAGACATCGGTAAAGCCGACTTTAGGAAACGGCGAGGGGGAGACGTCTCGAATTCCAATTTGTACCCCTGAGATATCACCTGAAGGATCCAGGGGTCTACTTGCGAGTGAGCCCACTGCGCGCTGAAATTCATTGAGACGGGCCTCCACCGTGCCTGATTCTGCTTGTAAAGCCCCAGCGTCATACTGAGGGCTTGGCAGAGGCGGGAGAGGGCTTCTGTTCCTGGGAACTGGCTGATTTCTGCAGCCTTTTTCCTCTCCCTCTGTCACGGGGCAGAAATGAGGAACCTTTTGCCCGCTTGCCCACGAAAAGACTGCGCCTGATAATACGGCGTCTTCTTATGTTTTTTTTTTTTTTTTTGCAAATAGATTTTATTGAAGTTTCGAAATGAGCAAAAACAGGAAGTTGCAGAAACATTACAATAGCTTCTAGTACCATCAGAGATACATCCTCTGGAGATACTCAATACCATGTAAAATAGAAAGACCCGTGAAGGGGGATATCTCTCCTCCACATATGCATCACATCTTCAGAAAAAGAAATATAAACAAGGCATAAAGGAGTATGATCTTATACATTTCATGGATTACAACTTCTTGAAGCAAAAGAGAGAGAGTAGAAGTAGGAGAGGAAAGAGGGGTAGCGAGAAGCAGGGAGAAAGAGAAAGGGATTAGTAGTAGTGTTACTCTCAATGTAGAGAAGTAAAAGGAAAGATAGCGTAGAGAGACAAGGTTTGGGGAGGGGGGGGGGGGGGGTTCTCATCCTATCCTAAGGGGCTTTAACCGTGAATTATATCATATAACTACTGGAGGCATGAAGGAGGGGTTTCTCTTAAAGAGAGGATTTGTGATGGGTTGTGGCTTTGTATTCCAGCCATGGGCTCCAAGTAGCTATGAAGGAAGTGTTTCTCATTTCCAAAGATAGAATAAGGTCTTCCATTGCCATATAGTGATCTAAGCGGGCCGTCCATTCTCTCATAGTGGGGGACACTGTTGATTTCCAGTGAACTGGGATCACTGCCTTAGAGGCACTCAAAATATGGCGAAGTAGTGATTTCTTGAGATGATGTCTAGGTGTACGTGTGTGATTTAATAACCAAAAACCCGGGCAAAAGGGTAAGTCTTCCCCGAGGATAATGCTAGCTGTCTCCACCACCTTGCGCCAAAACGGCTGCAAAAGAGAGCATTCCCACCATATATGTAGCGGGGTACCTAATGCAGTCCCGCATCTCCAGCACGTGTTGGGTACTCCAGGATAAATTTTTGCAAGGATATTTGGGCATCTATACCACCTTGTAAGTACCTTGTAGTGAGTTTCCAAGATGAGCACATTAGTAGTTAATGAGAAGGTATTTTTATAAATACCCTCCCAATCATCTGTGGTCACCAAACCCCCTAGGTCTAACTCCCAATCCCTGACAAATTTCGGTTGGGAAGAAAATCTATGGTTCAAGATCCATTTGTAGAACGTGGAGAGAGTGTGTCTAGGGTATGTGTGGGAGAGGCACATCTGTTCAAATAGAGTCAGTGCTCGTATACCCTTTCCAGAAGAGCAAAAAGTCTGTAGATAATGTTTAATTTGGAGATATCTCCAGATTTCTTTGTTGGGTAGATTCCATTTATTTTGCAGTTCGGGAAAAGGTATTATACCAGATGAGTCCAGCAGTTGATTAGTTCTCAAGATGCCCCTCTCCTGCCATAAATAAAATGACAGGGAGTGGCACCCTGGGGGGAACTCTGGATTCCCAAACAACGGTGAGAGTGGGGAGGGGTGTGTTGAAACATGCGGGAGGGAGCGTAAGAGACGCCAGCACGAAAAGATGGGGCCAGCTAATGGGTGCAATACCTGGGGGACCTTAGAAAGCCAGGGGGAGTTCGGGCTAAGAGAGGGAAGAGAGGCCAGTTCCTGTCTACCCATTGTTTCCTGTGGAGTTCACTACTCCACTCCATGACCCTCGTAAGGAGTACTGCATGGTAGTAGGATAGAAAGTGGGGAAGCTGAAGGCCTCCTTGATGTTTTCTTCTAAAGAGGATCTCATGCTTAAATCGGGGTTTGCGCCCCGCCCAAATGTAGTCTCTGATCTTTCGTTGTAGTAAGAGGAACCATGGTCGGGGGATAGTGACAGGCAGAGTTTGTAGTAGGTAAAGAATTCTGGGTAAAATATTCATTTTGATTACCGCTATTCTCCCTATCCATGAGATTTTTTTCCCACCCCATTTGGAGAGGTCAGATTGAAGTTTTGATAGTAGTGGGGGGAAATTAAATTGGTAAATCTGGGAAAGATCCCTGTGTAGGATTACTCCTAAATATTTTAATTGTGTTGGATGCCATGCAAAGGGCGAGATAGATTGTAGTACTTGGAGGCTGGTCTGGTCTAGTGTTAAATTCATTGATGTAGATTTTGACAAATTAATTTTAAAATTGGAGAGAGTTCCAAAACGCTTGAACTCTTTAAGAAGGTTGGGTATAGAGGTCAAAGGATTAGAAATCACTGCAAGGAGGTCATCTGCAAACAGGGCAAGCTTGTACTCCTTCGTCCCCACCTGCAGCCCTGTGATGTCAACATTCTGGCGGATGGCCCTCGCCAGGGCCTCCATGCAAAGCACAAAAATAAGTGGTGACAGAGGACACCCCTGGCGAGTGCCATTCCGTATCTGGAACGGGTCCGATAGTTCACCATTGATACGAACGCGGGCAGCGGGACCAGAGTACAGGGCCCTAATTCTCTGGAGGCCTACCATGCCCATGCCCATGTGCTCCAACACCCCCATCAGGAAATCCCAGTCCACTCTGTCAAACGCTTTTTCTGCGTCTGTTGAGAGGAGGATGGAGGGGGATTTACAAGTTGATGCGTAATAAATTAAATCCAGCACCTTCGTGGTGTTGTCCCTGGCCTCGCGGCCCGGAACGAAACCCACCTGGTCCGAGTGTATTAGTTTTGGGAGGAAGTTTTAAGCGATTCGCCATTAATTTGGCGAAGAGCTTCAAGTCCACATTTAGCAGGGAAATGGGTCTATAACTGGAACAGTGTGACGGGTCTTTGCCCTCCTTATGGATCACTGTGATATGTGCTAGCATAGACTGGGGAGAGAAGAGGGACTGGTCTGAAACCTGATTAAAGGCTCTAAGCATCAGAGGTAGCAAAACATCCCCAAATGTCTTATAATATGCTAAAGAGAAGCCGTCCGGGCCCGGACTCCTGCCATTTGGGGTGGCTTTGACAGCCTCTTCAAGCTCTGCCAGAGTGTAGGGGTTCTCAAGTGACTCGACTTCTTCAGGTGTAAGAGTGGGGAAATTAATTTCACGTAAAAACTCTGCAATGGAGGCCTTTCGGGAGAGGTCGGATTCTGCCTCCGTGGGGCCTCTTAGATTGTATAACTGGGAGTAATAGTGTCGGAAGGCTGCTGCTATCTCTGTCGTGGTGTGTTGTGTTGTTCCCGTATGCGATTTTACTTTAGATCTAAAAGATGCCGCGCGCTGGACCTGGAGAGCCCGCGCCAGCATCTTCCCAGGCTTATTCCCCCATAGAAAATAACGACTACGGCATTTCCTAGCTTCTAACTTCAATCTGTGGGACATAAGCGAGTCCAATTCCTTCCGAGCCATTAGTAATGATTGGAGGTTATCATCAGACATGGTGGATTTATGGAGAAGTTCTAAGGCTTGAATTTTTTGTAACAAGGCCTCCCGTGCCGCCATATGTTGTCTTTTCCTATGGGCGCCCAGTTGAATGAGTTTTCCCCTTATTACACATTTATGGGCCTCCCAGACCACCACTTTAGAGATTCCCTCTGTGTCGTTAACTTCGATATAGTTGGCTATAGCCTCTCTGATCTGCTGCTGGCAGCCGGGATCCTGGATGATCATCTCGTTTAGTCTCCACGTGTATGAATTCGGGCGAGCAGGGGACAGGCGAATCCCCAGCGAGACAGGAGCATGGTCTGTCCAGGACATGCCGCCCACAGCAGATGCCTCAGCCAGGTGCAAAAATCTATGCGGGATAAATAAGTAGTCAATCCTAGTGTTAGTGTTGTGAGGGTGTGAATAAAAGGTAAAGTCCCGAGTGGAGGGGTGTTGTATCCTCCAGACGTCAATGAGTTGAAAGTTATGTAGAATCCTCCGGACCCTACGGTGCAGTTTGTCCGAATACCTAGGGGAGGGGTTGGAGGAGTCTAGTCGGGGTTCCAAGGACCAGTTTAAATCCCCGCCAAAGAGCAAAACCCCATTAATGTGGGGTTGGGCTTGTGTGAGAACTCTTTCCAAAAAGCCTGGCTGTACCTTGTTGGGGGCATAAACATTAAGAAAAGTAAGAGCTCTATTGGCGATAGTGCAGTTTATAAGCAGAGCCCTGCCGGGGACAAGTTTATGACAAACAACATCTGCAAGGGCAACATGTTTGGCAAACAGAATCGCTACCCCCAGAGTCTTACCCTCCACGTTGTTGGAGAAATACCCTGTAGGGAAGTCTCGATTCCTGAGAGAGGAGGCCACCCCCTCTTTAAAGTGGGTTTCTTGCACAAAGGCAACGTCTGCTTTTTCGGCTTTCAATTCTCGTAAGGCCCTTGACCTCCTCTCAGGAATGTTGAGTCCCCGGGCATTAATAGAAACCACTTTTAGTAATGCCATTTACCTGTTCCAAAAAGAAATAGTGAGTCTGGTCTGACAAAGGTCCCATCGGCATAGGGTAGGGTTTGGGCGTTGGTGTGTCTAGGTAGTTTTGGAAGGGAAGAGAGAACCTGAAGAAGAGAAGGGGAGAAAGAAGCGGACAAAGGAAGAACAACAGAATAGAAAAGCATAACAAAATAGAACATTTGAACAAATGAAGGCATCACACCGCTCCTGGTGGTACGAACAACGGGGACAGTGTTAGATAATACTATAGAACTAGAGTTGGACAGTTTCTCTGCGAAATGTGCAGAAGAATGTGACTGACACTGACACTGTGACGTAATTCCTTCCAACAGTTCATCCACTCAGGTGTCGACCCCCTAGGGGGTGACATCACTATTACAGGCAATCTGCTCCGTCTCCACATCATTTTTCTCCTCATACATGTCGACACAAACGTACCGACACACAGCACACACACAGGGAATGCTCTGATAGAGGACAGGACCCCACTAGCCCTTTGGGGAGACAGAGGGAGAGTTTGCCAGCACACACCAGAGCGCTATATATATATACAGGGATAACCTTATATAAGTGTTTTTCCCCTTATAGCTGCTGTATTTTTAATACTGCGCGTAATTAGTGCCCCCCTCTCTTTTTTAACCCTTTCTGTAGTGTAGTGACTGCAGGGGAGAGCCAGGGAGCTTCCCTCCAACAGAGCTGTGAGGGAAAATGGCGCCAGTGTGCTGAGGAGATAGGCTCCGCCCCCTTCTCGGCGGCCTTATCTCCCGTTTTTCTGTGTATTCTGGCAGGGGTTAAATTCATCCATATAGCCCAGGAGCTATATGTGATGCATTTTTTGCCATCCAAGGTGTTTTTATTGCGTCTCAGGGCGCCCCCCCCCAGCGCCCTGCACCCTCAGTGACCGGAGTGTGAAGTGTGCTGAGAGCAATGGCGCACAGCTGCAGTGCTGTGCGCTACCTTGTTGAAGACAGGATGTCTTCTGCCGCCGATTTTCCGGACCTCTTCTGTCTTCTGGCTCTGTAAGGGGGCCGGCGGCGCGGCTCTGGGACCTATCCATGGCTGGGCCTGTGATCGGTCCCTCTGGAGCTAATGTCCAGTAGCCTAAGAAGCCAAATCCACTCTGCACACAGGTGAGTTCGCTTCTTCTCCCCTTAGTCCCTCGATGCAGTGAGCCTGTTGCCAGCAGGTCTCACTGAACCTAAAAAACCTAAAACTAAACTTTTCACTAAGCAGCTCAGGAGAGCCACCTAGTGTGCACCCTTCTCGTTCGGGCACAAAAATCTAACTGAGGCTTGGAGGAGGGTCATAGGGGGAGGAGCCAGTGCACACCAGGTAGTTCTAAAGCTTTACTTTTGTGCCCAGTCTCCTGCGGAGCCGCTATTCCCCATGGTCCTTACGGAGTCCCCAGCATCCACTAGGACGTCAGAGAAACCTTTATATAATGCCCACAACTAGCGGCATACAGATTATCAACATCTTTCAGGCAAAATACACACTTTTCCTGTCATCAAACAGCAACCATAGGACCTCATTCAGTAAGGATTGCCAATTCTGCTTTATAGTAGTAGTAGAATTGGCAATCCTTTGACTCGCATGCTGGGTGCCACCCATTGCAGGAAAAGGCTGCCCAGCATGCTTCCTGCTGCCCCCCCCCCCCCCCCCCCCCACCCCCATCTGCGACCACACACTAACTGTGATCGCGCCACAATTAGTGCGGGTCTCAGAAATTATGGAAGCCTCCCGCCGCCATCTTTTTGATCAGAGCGGCTGCATGTAACATCACGCAGCCGCCCCGATAACACCGTCGACTCATCCCCATTTGTAAGCCGCCGCCCCGGCAACGCTCCATCTTCGCCTTGGAAACGGTGCGTTGTCACCCTGCGAACGCCTCTGCCTGTCAATCAGGCAAAGGAGTTCACAAATACTGCGGGCCACGCACATTAAATGCGCATGCGCCCACCGGGCGAACGTAATTATTGTGGTTCAATCGCGATTTGCGATCTAACCTGAATTAGCCCGATAATCTGTTCTTGGACTGTACATGCAGAGTACATGTCCTCACACACACTGTCATACTCGAGGGTATACTCATCTAGTGCAGTGCATTCTACTTTTTTAATGTGGTCCATTTCTTGTATACTTTTAGATAATCTTCCCAACAGAGCCTTCATCTGATTGGTTAGCTCACAACGCTCACTTTCTAGATCCTAGTTAACTTTTTTTATGTTCACTTTCATCTCCAGCTGCTCAGACAGTAACATCTTGAGACGATTTTGGTTTAAGCTCTTGGAATTTGGTGACATAACTTCTCATTCTTAAAGTTTCTCAAGTCACTAATTTCATTACTTGTTGTGTTGCATGGCCGATACTAGGGGGAAGGGAAGGCTAAGGCCCCGTGCCCCGGGCGCTGGGTTTGAGGGGCCGACGAGAACAGTGCTCGGCTCCCTCGACCAGCTGCTCCTCTACTCCCGTCCGCTGCGATCGCCTCTCATAGGGGTCTATTCATGTAGAAAACAGAATTGCTACTTATCACTATACATTGCATCGCTTCGATGCGATGTATAGCTGTAATAAGTAGCAATTCATGTATACTCACCCTTCCGACGATGCGCTGCGGTGTCTGGGGCTCCTGCGGTGAGGTCATCTCCAGCGGTCCATCCCTGCGATGCGCTGAGTCCAGTGGCAGGTCCCTTTGCGCATGCGCAGGGTGCTGACCTCCCGGTAGGCCGCAGTGGTTGCTGGGAGGTCGGGGGGCGGAGCCAGCGTGAGGTGCCAAGCAGAGAGCAGGGAAGCATTGAGCTTCCCTGCCGTCTCCGCACAACACAGTTCAGGTTACGCCGTCCTGAGATGGCAAACCCGAACTGCATGGAGAAGCGGAAAGCAGAGCTTTCCGCACCTTCATGAATCGCACTCACCATACAAAGGTATGGTGATGCGATTCAGGCACAGAGCGGGGGTAATTTTAGATACACAGTTGTCTCTAATGGTTCTTATTTTCTAAGTACGTGAATTTTTAGCACCATTTTTATCGCTGTCATTTTTTTATTATTGTCTTCATGTCCTTTGGAATGCTTTTTAATGACTTTGTAACAGCTTTTTTTAAAAAAGCATTCTTATATGTTGCCTTTTTATGTCCAATCTTTTTAAACGTTCGTTGTAAATAAACCCTGCATTGTTTTTAAAAAAACATCTTTTTAGTCTCCTAGAGTATTTACCACCTATGGTCGCTCTGATCTTATTTGCTTTTTCTATATATATATATATACACACACACACACACACACACACACACACACACACACACACACACACACATATACTGGGTGTGTGTATAAATATATATAAATTACTGCTTTGCCCCGGGTGCTGAAAATCCTAGTTTCGGCCCTGCTTGTTGAGTCTTTCTAGCACAAAATTAATTTCCAATGTCCCCTTTAGTGGGTAATCCAAAGTCACACTCTGTATCAGGAGCCTTTGCTTCCACTCAGTCACATTCTTCTGCACATTTCGCAGAGAAACTGTCCAACTCTAGTTCTATAGTATTATCTAAAATTGCCTCTTCATTAAGCAGCAATCTCTCACTGACCTGAAGAATCAGTCTTTCCAGAGACTTAGCCGGGGCCATAGATTTAAAGGGCCCTACACACTGGCAGATAACACTGCACGATATGAATTCATTCATATCGTGCAGTGTGTAGGCACCAATGATGAATAATGTGCGGCCCCGCGCTTGTTCATTGTTGGTGCCCCGTCACTTATGCATGCAGGGCAATATGGACAACCTCGTCCATATTAGCATGCATTGCTATGGCGCGGGTGATGGGGGGAGTGAAGAAACTTCATTCCCCCCGTCACCTCCCCCTCCCGCCGCTGGGTCAGCCGTATCCGCCTTCAGGCAGCCCGGCGGCGGATCGCAGAGTCTGTAGGGTGCATTAGCCACCTTTCTCTTTTTCCCTACTCAGCATGAGTTTGCAACAAGTGAAGGGATTTCTCTTTATTTTTATTTATGACCAGTTATTTATATAGCGCACACATTTTCCGCAGTGCTTTCCGCACACATTTTCCGCAGTGCTTTCTCTAATTCCCGCTCCACAGGTATTGCTTGTAATTATTCAGTTAATCTCTTTAGTTACCATCAGTGTTGATAGCCACTTTCTGACACGTTCTTTATGTTTTGGCTTTGATGTACCTTTATACATTCTATTAATGTCACCATTTTTTGATAAACTATCAGAAGGTTTTGGTTCAAAACATCAAATTCTTGCAAATCAGTCTCTTTCAATACTTCACATTCCTCAACTCATTCTTAGCCATAACTACCACCTGTGTGCCTGTATAGGTAACTGCAGGCTGCCAATCTGGAGTTGTCTTCTATGTAAACAAGATAAGAAACTGTGGGGCAGATGTATTAAGCCTGGAGAAGTGATAAAGCAGAGATAAGTGCAAGGTGATGATAACGCACCAGCCTATCAGCTCCAATATGCAAATTGACAGGACCTTATTGGCTGGTGCGTTATCACCGTCCACTTATCACCGCTTTATCACTTCTCCAGGCTTAATACATCTGCCCCTATGGGTCTAATCCAGACCTGATCGTTAGGGTGTGTTTTTTGCATCCCTGCAATCAGGTAGTTGCCGCCTACAGGGGGAGGGGGAAATCGCTGTGCAGGTGTGAGATCGCATGTGCAGAAGAGCTGCACAAACAGAAGTTTGTGCAGTCTTTGCACAACCCAGGACGTACTCTTCCAGTGCGATGAACGGGGCCGGAGCTGACGTCAGAAACCCTCCCTCAAAACGCCTGGTCCCTCCTGCGTTTCTCCGTACACTCCTTAAAAATGGTCAGTTGCCATCCACAAACGGCCTCTTCCTGTCAGTCTCCTTGCTGTCAGTCAACGGTGCATACGCATGCGCAGTTCAGACCTGATCGCAGGCTGTAGGAAAACCGCAGCCTAGCAATCAGGTCTGAATTAGGCCCTATTTCTAGCTGATATGCAGCAATGCTCATGGTTTGCACTGCAGTGCATGCTGGCCGTTGTTGTGCCAGAGGTGACTTAATTCTATTTGCACACTGTTACCGTGGTAGGCCCTCACTAAATCACCAGCCCAGTGCTGCTAAAATGGAATGGATGTTTTTCCCCCCTAACTTAGGGGGTCCATGTACTAAGGAGAGATAAGGCAGTCCAGGGCCGGATTAAGGTCTGTCGGAACTCCTGGCCAACAAACTTGTGGGGACCCCTTTCAGAGAGGGAGAGAGTGTCTTAGCCACATGTGAGATAACCAGCTCTGTTCCTCCTGCATCCATTCCCATCTTCTCCCTACATCCCGGTAGACAGTATCTCGCGAGATGCTGTGAGGCATATCTGCAGTGAACCACCATGGCGGCCGCTGCATACAGTACAGCTGAGCCGCTTAGGAGGACAACACTTGGGGTACTCCATTGTCCATGTAATTGCGGACACTGTGGGGGTCCTCTATATGTGGGGGCCACGGGATGACCGCCCCTGTTGCACCCCATTAATCTGGCCCCATAATCTATTATATTTCAACAGGCAAGATATAAAGGGCGTGGGTGCGTCGTCATCGTACTAAGACTGGCCGGTGAGCAGGGGGCTGGAATCCCTAGGAAAATTGGATCTGCAAACACCCCCCCCCTTTTCTTTTTTATGAACAACCATCCATGCAAATTGGGCACGACATTGCTGGGAACTGTAGTACATCATTATAGAACAACTTTATTTAATTTCACTAAACAGTATTTAATTACCCACAGCCACCAAACCAGGAAAATGGAGAATAGCCCTATTGCTATCACAACAGAGCTGGTTCTAATAAGGTGAATGGTGGTATCTGCATCTTTTTGGTGGCCCTATTAATACCCATTTCACATCGCAAATGCCGGGTCCCACGCAGTAATTGGAAACGGGTCCTTACCAGGCGGGACCCGGCATTTAACCCTAACAACTGGCTCCCTGACCCGGCAATATGCCGGGTCAGGTTGCCATAGCGGCAGGGAGAGGGGCCGGCATCGGGGGCAGTGCTGGGAGATGAGCTCAGCTCTGCGCCGCCTCCCCCTATGTAGTGAACGGGTCCCGGCAACCCGTTCACACTGCCACTGACCCGGTATTCAACCCGGGAATAACACTGATTTATTCCCGAGTGAAATTACCGGGGCAGCCCGGGAATTCGCCATGGACCCTTTCACACCGCACAGTGACCCGTGTCGACCCGGCAATATAGCGGTTCAATACCGGGTTATTTGTGCAGTGTGAAAGGGGTATTAGTGATTCCAGACCATTCTTGCCTACTTTTAGTTGCGCCTCTCTGGGTTTCTTCCAGAGATGCAGCCGACCATCCAGGGAACAGGGCAGGGCTCATCATGGCATTAAGACCCATGATACCTAGTATTATCTCCCCAGCCAGCCCACTACACTAGAAACTCATTTTCAGTGTTAGCACTATAGCAAGGTGATTCCACATTGCGTGTCCCTCCGAGTTGGTGCTGTAAAGCCGGCGGTCGGGATCCCGTCGATAAAGCAACTACAGCCCGTCCCTCATGCTATACTGCCAGCAACCCTGGCGGATTAAGTCTAGTGCTGGTTAGAGGAAATTCAAGAGGGACGCCATGCTCTTTGTTCTCCTGATTTTCCCACTATCAGCCTAGGTTAAAATACAGACGCTGGTTAGTAATTTGCAGAGGGACATACTATATTTTTTGTATCCTAGACACCTGTGCAACAATTCTAAATTCCCTAACTTGCAGTGGGAAAGCAGCAGAACTGGGGTTAAGAAACTGATGAACATCGATGGTGGGTTGAGTTTAGAAGATTATAATTACTTTTAGTAAACTCAGGGCCGTCTTAACAGCAGTGTAGGCCCCTGGGCACAGCAATGCACTGGCCCCCCTACCCATCCTCCAGCGGTAGGGGAGGGGGGGGGGGGCGCTATCAGCGGCAGCTTTGATGTCCCGTGGGCGGTAGGGGGTGTTCTATCTTCCGCTCAGCATGTAGGACCTGGAACAGTAATTTTTGATAATTACTCCTTTACTGCACAGATGGGGCTAAACTGTAGAAGGGGGCATTGGGCTGAATGAAGAAGCCCTGGTACATGACTTCCAGGGTGGTAGGGGGTGTTTAATACGTAGGGGAGGAGTGGATTGTGGAGTGGGCTTAATATTTATCATTTTTCGATGGGAGGGCAGCTTGCTTGACTGCAGATATCTCAAGTTCCGGAAAATATATTTCTTAGATTTGAATGGGATAAAAAAAAACTAGAGAGTCCCACCTTTCAGAAGGTTCTGGGGACTTAGGGATCAGAGTTCAGGAGCCAGATCAATCCACCAATGAAAATCTAAAACTGCATATTAGGCATGTGGAGCTGGAGCAGGGACCAGCTGCTGGAAGGCTGATATCTCTGGTTCTGGGCATAGTGGAGACAAGCTGCCAGTGTCCACCGAAAGGGGAGACTCCCAGTTTTTGGAGTATATCCTCAGAAAAACTCTAAGTCAGACAGAATCAAAGCTATCTGGCTGGGAAGAGCAATTAACAGGCTTGGATGGGGACCACTGCTTTCAAGTCAGATATCTCCGGTTCCCCAGGGCCGATTTTCAAAAATCTGGTACCCCTGGAAAGAGGAGACCCTCAGCTATCAACCTAGGGCCCTTAGACTCCTGGGGCCCTTGGGCAAGAGCCCATTGAGCCCATACGAAAAGACGGCCCTGAGTAAACTCTGCTTTTAAGCAATGACCTGTTGTCGATCCACATTGATACACATGACTTTCAAAACGCCACCCAACCACCAACCTACTAAATTTTGACCCTTGTGGTTTGAGAACATGCAACTGTATATGTGTGTTTGCCATCAGTAGATTTCACACCCTCAAAATCAACAATAATGGTGAGGAGCTGTGAAAACGCACTTAAGTATATTCACTGCTCAGTCTCACTTTTCATTTATCTTTAGATTGCCTCATTTGTCAAGTCTGTCTGGTTCCCTGCTTCACTGATTGGTGGACAGTAAATGGCAAACCACACAGGTCAAAAAACAGCCCTACACATCAGACACAAATGTACAGTGTGCTTGTGGCAATGATCAGTGCAAGACTGTTTTACGGGGCCACATTGCTAAGTAGTTCTGCAAAATAATTAAGTGATTTACAGTAGGGAACATGTTGGATACACAGGATGATGATGATGATGATGATGATAATAATACGAGCAAGCAGAGTCAGACTGGCCCATAGGTGTACAAGGGAAACCCCCTGTGGGCCCCACTGCATGGGGGCCCCTCCTCTTCCTCTACGGATCAGGTTCCAGAGTGTTTACTTGAGTTGTACGGGATCAGTATGAATTACCAATGGTCGGGATGCCGGCCGTCAGTATGCAGACAATGGCATCCTGCCCGTCAGTATGCCGGCAGCTGGGCGAGCGCAGAGAGTCCCCTTGCGGGCTTGCTGCACTCACCACTCTGTGGGCTCGGTGGCTTGCTGCACTCATCACAGGTTCTGTTCCCACTCTATGGACACCCACGAGTGGGAATAGCCCTTGTGAGTAGGCATTGTGAGTAGTCAGGATTCTAGCATCGGTATCCTGACCGCTGAGATCCTGACTGCCGGCAATTTAACTGCATCCCAATTATACATTATATATATATATATATATATATGTTACCTTATACTGCACAGGACAGTGGTGTATTTTCTACAGTGCATTGCTGTTATTCATCTGCTAGATTATCATGCATGCACTAGCAGTATTTACTATATATATTTATCAAGGTGCCTAGACCATTCTCTGTGCTGGTTAGGCAAACCAATGTGGTGGCTGGCCACACCCCATTTGGAGACTGGCCACACACCCAAACATGGGCCCCTGCCACTGCATTCCCTAGGTGTTCTCTACATGCCCCAGTCCGACACTGCGAGGAAGTGCACATTATGTGGAGAGAGAGAGGTTACAGATGAACTTAATAGATGGACAGAAAGGGAAGATGAGAAGTTTCTCAGCATGAGGATCATAGCTAGTAAATCTACTGAGTAATGTCCGCTCAAATTCCCTTTAACATTAGTGATTTTGTGCAATGATTACAACATTGTTATTCCAGTAAATGAAAGTATATTTATTGAGCAAACAACGCCAACATTTCAAGCCAGAACATGTGTTGGATGTTAAAAAGGGGAAAGATGAACATTTCAGAGGCCGTCTGACAAAGAATTTGTATCAGCGTGAGAAAAAGTTGTAATAGTCATATGAAGAAAAGTGTTTTGCAAATTAATAGTACTTGGTCACATGTTATTCCTAATAAAAAGCAGATTTTTGAACTTCCTATATTGAGTTTGTTTTATGTTTATTGATTATTTTATTAGTATACTACACAACAACATTATATAACAACATGGTTGGAAATATAGAATTGTTGGCACTGAAAGGAAAGCTGCAGCTGCAGTTACTGACCCTTCACTGCAAGTAAAACCTATGATGACATCCATGGGGGTTGTGAAGCATGTCTCAAGAAGGTCTCAGATTTGAAACTTGTTTTTATTAGAGATGAGCGCCTGAAATTTTTCGGGTTTTGTGTTTTGGTTTTGGGTTCGGTTCCGCGGCCGTGTTTTGGGTTCGAACGCGTTTTGGCAAAACCTCACCGAATTATTTTTGTCGGATTCGGGTGTGTTTTGGATTCGGGTGTTTTTTTCCAAAAACACTAAAAAACAGCTTAAATCATAGAATTTGGGGGTCATTTTGATCCCAAAGTATTATTAACCTCAAAAACCATAATTTACACTCATTTTCAGTCTATTCTGAATACCTCACACCTCACAATATTATTTTTAGTCCTAAAATTTGCACCGAGGTCGCTGTGTGAGTAAGATAAGCGACCCTAGTGGCCGACACAAACACCGGGCCCATCTAGGAGTGGCACTGCAGTGTCACGCAGGATGTCCCTTCCAAAAAACCCTCCCCAAACAGCACATGACGCAAAGAAAAAAAGAGGCGCAATGAGGTAGCTGTGTGAGTAAGATTAGCGACCCTAGTGGCCGACACAAACACCGGGCCCATCTAGGAGTGGCACTGCAGTGTCACGCAGGATGGCCCTTCCAAAAAACCCTCCCCAAACAGCACATGACGCAAAGAAAAAAAGAGGCGCAATGAGGTAGCTGACTGTGTGAGTAAGATTAGCGACCCTAGTGGCCGACACAAACACCGGGCCCATCTAGGAGTGGCACTGCAGTGTCACGCAGGATGGCCCTTCCAAAAAACCCTCCCCAAACAGCACATGACGCAAAGAAAAAAAGAGGCGCAATGAGGTAGCTGACTGTGTGAGTAAGATTAGCGACCCTAGTGGCCGACACAAACACCGGGCCCATCTAGGAGTGGCACTGCAGTGTCACGCAGGATGTCCCTTCCAAAAAACCCTCCCCAAACAGCACATGACGCAAAGAAAAAAAGAGGCGCAATGAGGTAGCTGTGTGAGTAAGATTAGCGACCCTAGTGGCCGACACAAACACCGGGCCCATCTAGGAGTGGCACTGCAGTGTCACGCAGGATGTCCCTTCCAAAAAACCCTCCCCAAACAGCACATGACGCAAAGAAAAAAAGAGGCGCAATGAGGTAGCTGACTGTGTGAGTAAGATTAGCGACCCTAGTGGCCGACACAAACACCGGGCCCATTTAGGAGTGGCACTGCAGTGTCACGCAGGATGTCCCTTCCAAAAAACCCTCCCCAATCAGCACATGATGCAAAGAAAAAGAAAAGAAAAAAGAGGTGCAAGATGGAATTATCCTTGGGCCCTCCCACCCACCCTTATGTTGTATAAACAAAACAGGACATGCACACTTTAACCAACCCATCATTTCAGTGACAGGGTCTGCCACACGACTGTGACTGATATGACGGGTTGGTTTGGACCCCCCCCAAAAAAGAAGCAATTAATCTCTCCTTGCACAAACTGGCTCTACAGAGGCAAGATGTCCACCTCATCTTCACCCTCCGATATATCACCGTGTACATCCCCCTCCTCACAGATTATCAATTCGTCCCCACTGGAATCCACCATCTCAGCTCCCTGTGTACTTTGTGGAGGCAATTGCTGCTGGTCAATGTCTCCGCGGAGGAATTGATTATAATTCATTTTAATGAACATCATCTTCTCCACATTTTCTGGATGTAACCTCGTACGCCGATTGCTGACAAGGTGAGCGGCGGCACTAAACACTCTTTCGGAGTACACACTTGTGGGAGGGCAACTTAGGTAGAATAAAGCCAGTTTGTGCAAGGGCCTCCAAATTGCCTCTTTTTCCTGCCAGTATAAGTACGGACTGTGTGACGTGCCTACTTGGATGCGGTCACTCATATAATCCTCCACCATTCTATCAATGTTGAGAGAATCATATGCAGTGACAGTAGACGACATGTCCGTAATCGTTGTCAGGTCCTTCAGTCCGGACCAGATGTCAGCATCAGCAGTCGCTCCAGACTGCCCTGCATCACCGCCAGCGGGTGGGCTCGGAATTCTGAGCCTTTTCCTCGCACCCCCAGTTGCGGGAGAATGTGAAGGAGGAGATGTTGACAGGTCGCGTTCCGCTTGACTTGACAATTTTGTCACCAGCAGGTCTTTCAACCCCAGCAGACCTGTGTCTGCCGGAAAGAGAGATCCAAGGTAGGCTTTAAATCTAGGATCGAGCACGGTGGCCAAAATGTAGTGCTCTGATTTCAACAGATTGACCACCCGTGAATCCTTGTTAAGCGAATTAAGGGCTGCATCCACAAGTCCCACATGCCTAGCGGAATCGCTCCCTTTTAGCTCCTTCTTCAATGCCTCCAGCTTCTTCTGCAAAAGCCTGATGAGGGGAATGACCTGACTCAGGCTGGCAGTGTCTGAACTGACTTCACGTGTGGCAAGTTCAAAGGGCATCAGAACCTTGCACAACGTTGAAATCATTCTCCACTGCACTTGAGACAGGTGCATTCCATCTCCTATATCGTGCTCAATTGTATAGGCTTGAATGGCCTTTTGCTGCTCCTCCAACCTCTGAAGCATATAGAGGGTTGAATTCCACCTCGTTACCACTTCTTGCTTCAGATGATGGCAGGGCAGGTTCAGTAGTTTTTGGTGGTGCTCCAGTCTTCTGTACGTGGTGCCTGTACGCCGAAAGTGTCCCGCAATTTTTCTGGCCACCGACAGCATCTCTTGCACGCCCCTGTCGTTTTTTAAAAAATTCTGCACCACCAAATTCAAGGTATGTGCAAAACATGGGACGTGCTGGAATTTGCCCATATTTAATGCACACACAATATTGCTGGCGTTGTCCGATGCCACAAATCCACAGGAGAGTCCAATTGGGGTAAGCCATTCCGCGATGATCTTCCTCAGTTGCCGTAAGAGGTTTTCAGCTGTGTGCGTATTCTGGAAAGCGGTGATACAAAGCGTAGCCTGCCTAGGAAAGAGTTGGCGTTTGCGAGATGCTGCTACTGGTGCCGCCGCTGCTGTTCTTGCGGCGGGAGTCCATACATCTACCCAGTGGGCTGTCACAGTCATATAGTCCTGACCCTGCCCTGCTCCACTTGTCCACATGTCCGTGGTTAAGTGGACATTGGGTACAACTGCATTTTTTAGGAGACTGGTGAGTCTTTTTCTGACGTCCGTGTACATTCTCGGTATCGCCTGCCTAGAGAAGTGGAACCTAGATGGTATTTGGTAACGGGGGCACACTGCCTCAATAAATTGTCTAGTTCCCTGTGAACTAACGGCGGATACCGGACGCACGTCTAACACCAACATAGTTGTCAAGGACTCAGTTATCCGCTTTGCAGTAGGATGACTGCTGTGATATTTCATCTTCCTCGCAAAGGACTGTTGAACAGTCAATTGCTTACTGGAAGTAGTACAAGTGGGCTTACGACTTCCCCTCTGGGATGACCATCGACTCCCAGCGGCAACAACAGCAGCGCCAGCAGCAGTAGGCGTTACACGCAAGGATGCATCGGAGGAATCCCAGGCAGGAGAGGACTCGTCAGACTTGCCAGTGACATGGCCTGCAGGACTATTGGCATTCCTGGGGAAGGAGGAAATTGACACTGAGGGAGTTGGTGGGGTGGTTTGCGTGAGCTTGGTTACAAGAGGAAGGGATTTACTGGTCAGTGGACTGCTTCCGCTGTCACCCAAAGTTTTTGAACTTGTCACTGACTTATTATGAATGCGCTGCAGGTGACGTATAAGGGAGGATGTTCCGAGGTGGTTAACGTCCTTACCCCTACTTATTACAGCTTGACAAAGGGAACACACGGCTTGACACCTGTTGTCCGCATTTCTGGTGAAATACCTCCACACCGAAGAGCTGATTTTTTTGGTATTTTCACCTGGCATGTCAACGGCCATATTCCTCCCACGGACAACAGGTGTCTCCCCGGGTGCCTGACTTAAACAAACCACCTCACCATCAGAATCCTCCTGGTCAATTTCCTCCCCAGCGCCAGCAACACCCATATCCTCCTCATCCTGGTGTACTTCAACACTGACATCTTCAATCTGACTATCAGGAACTGGACTGCGGGTGCTCCTTCCAGCACTTGCAGGGGGCGTGCAAATGGTGGAAGGCACATGCTCTTCACGTCCAGTGTTGGGAAGGTCAGGCATCGCAACCGACACAATTGGACTCTCCTTGTGGATTTGGGATTTCAAAGAACGCACAGTTCTTTGCGGTGCTTTTGCCAGCTTGAGTCTTTTCAGTTTTCTAGCGAGAGGCTGAGTGCTTCCATCCTCATGTGAAGCTGAACCACTAGCCATGAACATAGGCCAGGGCCTCAGCCGTTCCTTGCCACTCCGTGTGGTAAATGGCATATTGGCAAGTTTACGCTTCTCCTCCGACAATTTTATTTTAGGTTTTGGAGTCCTTTTTTTACTGATATTTGGTGTTTTGGTTTTGACATGCTCTGTACTATGCCATTGGGCATCGGCCTTGGCAGACGACGTTGCTGGCATTTCATCGTCTCGGCCATGACTAGTGGCAGCAGCTTCAGCACGAGGTGGAAGTGGATCTTGATCTTTCCCTAATTTTGGAACCTCAACATTTTTGTTCTCCATATTTTAATAGGCACAACTAAAAGGCACCTCAGGTAAACAATGCAGATGGATGGATTGGATACTAGTATACAATTATGGACGGGCTGCCGAGTGCCGACACAGAGGTAGCCACAGCCGTGAACTACCGCACTGTACTGTGTCTGCTGCTAATATATAGACTGGTTGATAAAGAGATAGTATACTCGTAACTAGTATGTATGTATAAAGAAAGAAAAAAAAACCACAGTTAGGTCACTGGTATACACAATTATGGACGGGCTGCCGAGTGCCGACACAGAGGTAGCCACAGCCGTGAACTACCGCACTGTACTGTGTCTGCTGCTAATATATAGACTGGTTGATAAAGAGATAGTATACTCGTAACTAGTATGTATGTATAAAGAAAGAAAAAAAAACCACGGTTAGGTCACTGGTATATACAATTATGGACGGGCTGCCGAGTGCCGACACAGAGGTAGCCACAGCCGTGAACTACCGCACTGTACTGTGTCTGCTGCTAATATATAGACTGGTTGATAAAGAGATAGTATACTCGTAACTAGTATGTATGTATAAAGAAAGAAAAAAAAACCACGGTTAGGTGGTATATACAATTATGGACGGGCTGCCGAGTGCCGACACAGAGGTAGCCACAGCCGTGAACTACCGCACTGTACTGTGTCTGCTGCTAATATATAGACTGGTTGATAAAGAGATAGTATACTCGTAACTAGTATGTATGTATAAAGAAAGAAAAAAAAACCACGGTTAGGTGGTATATACAATTATGGACGGGCTGCCGAGTGCCGACACAGAGGTAGCCACAGCCGTGAACTACCGCACTGTACTGTGTCTGCTGCTAATATATAGACTGGTTGATAAAGAGATAGTATACTCGTAACTAGTATGTATGTATAAAGAAAGAAAAAAAAACCACGGTTAGGTGGTATATACAATTATGGACGGGCTGCCGAGTGCCGACACAGAGGTAGCCACAGCCGTGAACTACCGCACTGTACTGTGTCTGCTGCTAATATATAGACTGGTTGATAAAGAGATAGTATACTCGTAACTAGTATGTATGTATAAAGAAAGAAAAAAAAACCACGGTTAGGTGGTATATACAATTATGGACGGGCTGCCGAGTGCCGACACAGAGGTAGCCACAGCCGTGAACTACCGCACTGTACTGTGTCTGCTGCTAATATATAGACTGGTTGATAAAGAGATAGTATACTCGTAACTAGTATGTATGTATAAAGAAAGAAAAAAAAACCACGGTTAGGTGGTATATACAATTATGGACGGGCTGCCGAGTGCCGACACAGAGGTAGCCACAGCCGTGAACTACCGCACTGTACTGTGTCTGCTGCTAATATATAGACTGGTTGATAAAGAGATAGTATACTCGTAACTAGTATGTATGTATAAAGAAAGAAAAAAAAAACCACGGTTAGGTCACTGGTATATACAATTATGGACGGGCTGCCGAGTGCCGACACAGAGGTAGCCACAGCCGTGAACTACCGCACTGTACACTGGTTGATAAAGAGATAGTAGTATACTCGTAACAACTAGTATGACGACGGTATAAAGAATGAAAAAAAAACCACGGTTAGGTGGTATATAATACAATTATGGTTGGACGGACTGCCTGCCGAGTGCCGACACAGAGGTAGCCACAGCCGTGAACTACCGCACTGTACACTGGTTGATAAAGAGATAGTAGTATACTCGTAACAACTAGTATGACGACGGTATAAAGAATGAAAAAAAAACCACGGTTAGGTGGTATATAATACAATTATGGTTGGACGGACTGCCTGCCGAGTGCCGACACAGAGGTAGCCACAGCCGTGAACTACCGCACTGTACACTGGTTGATAAAGAGATAGTAGTATACTCGTAACAACTAGTATGACGACGGTATAAAGAACGAAAAAAAAACCACGGTTAGGTGGTATATATTATAATACAATTATGGATGGACGGACTGCCTGCCGAGTTCCGACACAGAGGTAGCCACAGCCGTGAACTACCGCACTGTACACTGGTTGATAAAGAGATAGTAGTATACTCGTAACAACTAGTATGACGACGGTATAAAGAACGAAAAAAAAACCACGGTTAGGTGGTATATATTATAATACAATTATGGATGGACGGACTGCCTGCCGAGTTCCGACACAGAGGTAGCCACAGCCGTGAACTACCGCACTGTACACTGGTTGATAAAGAGATAGTAGTATACTCGTAACAACTAGTATGACTATGACGACGGTATAAAGAAAGAAAAAAAAAACCACGGTTAGGTGGTATATAATACAATTATGGATGGACGGACTGCCTGCCGAGTGCCGACACAGAGGTAGCCACAGCCGTGAACTACCGCACTGTACTGTGTCTGCTGCTAATATAGACTGGTTGATAAAGAGATAGTATACAATACTACTAATATACTGGTGGTCAGGCACTGGTCACCACTAGTCACACTGGCAGTGGCACTCCTGCAGCAAAAGTGTGCACTGTTTAATTTTAATATAATATTATTTATCATGTACTCCTGGCTCCTGCTATAACAACCTGCAGTGCTCCCCAGTCTCCCCCACAATTATAAGCTTTATATACAATACATTGATGTGCAGCACACTGGGCTGAGCAGTGCACACAGACTGAGTCACTGTGTGACTGTGTATCGTTTTTTTCAGGCAGAGAACGGATATATTAAATAAAACAAGCAACTGCACTGTCTCTGGTGGTCACTGGTCACTGTGGTCGTCAGTCACTAAACTCTGTCTGCACTCTCTTCTAATCTACAGTATCACAGCAATCTCTCTCTCTCTCTCTCTTCTAAATCTAATCTAAATGGAGAGGACGCCAGCCACGTCCTCTCCCTATCAATCTCAATGCACGTGTGAAAATGGCGGCGACGCGCGGCTCCTTATATAGAATCCGAGTCTCGCGAGAATCCGACAGCGTCATGATGACGTTCGGGCGCGCTCGGGTTAACCGAGCAAGGCGGGAAGATCCGAGTCGCTCGGACCCGTGAAAAAAAAAGTGAAGTTCGTGCGGGTTCGGATTCAAAGAAACCGAACCCGCTCATCTCTAGTTTTTATAATTATTAATAACCTTTATTTATATGGCACAACAGTATATAAACAGAAATAAGTGTAACATAACAAGAAAATAGTGCTTTCAGTACAAAACATTGCACAACATAGGATACTGTATTACCCCTTTCTCCAATCCCAGATCCCACCCAGGAATTGGAAACGGGTCCTTCCCAGGTGGGATCCGGCATTGGACCCTAACAGCAGGCTTCCCGATCCGGCAATATGCTGGGTCGAGTTTCCATAGCATCGGGGGGCGGAGCCGGCAGCAGGGGCGGAGGCGGCGATGGGAGATGAGCTCACCTCCGCGCTGCCTCTCCCTATGTAGTGAACGGAACATGTTCACACTGCCACTGATCCAGTATTTAACCCGGGAATAACCCTTCTTATAACCTGTGTTGAATTACCGGTTCAGACGACCCGGGAATTCTCCATGGCCCCTTTCACATCGCACAGTGACCTGTGTCGACTCAGCAATATACCGGGTCGATACCGGGTTATTTGTGCTATGTAAAAGGGGTATAGGTCAGGAAAACAAAAGGGAAGAGTGCCCTGCTCGTTAGATCTTACAATCTCCATTTTCCCCCCCGTTTATACGAGATGGACAGCGTATTGCATGTTAAGAGGCTTCATCACATGTTTTCAATTGAACTGGTCATTATTGCTCATCAGTGTAAGCTGCTGGTCTCTATAACAGTATCGGATAAATGGATTTTAAGCGCAATATGTAAACTCAGTTTATTAAAAGGACTTCATTATGTTTCTTTACTTGCAGAAGGAACATAAATGTATAGACATTTGATATTTCTCATAATCACATTTCTATTCATCTAGCATTTGTGTTATTGAGTGACTACACATCTGCCTTTTATTTAAAATGAAAATTTTTTTTAGCAACTGTTTAGGATCTGAGATCTCTTGAAACCATTTGTCTGCGTTTATTGTCATACCGGGAAATCCGTACATGAACTGAATATCAGCAACACATTTCCTGAAGTAAAATATTGCACTCACTTTCAAAACAATAAGTGAAGTTTTGGACACACAAAAATATTCTTCCAGAGAATGGAAGAGTTCAGAATGCTGGACGGAACCAGCAAGGCAGGTTTTCTGAATGTTGGGCGGAACCAACAAGGTAGGTGTTCAGAATGCTGGATGGAACCAGCAAGGCATAGGTGCCGTGATAGAATGAAGAACAGTCTTTAGGTGCACTAGGATGGCACACCAGTGCACTTGGACACGCTGTGATAGAAATAGTGGTATGGCCCTTTATAATCAGCCAGACGGTCAGGTGGTGCTGTGATGGTAATAGCACTCTGTCTAATACAGCTGAAGATGCAGGAGCTCACTACAGACTGAGAGATAACAAAGCACTAACGGCTTGCCAGTGCTGGGATCTGGAACTTATACCTCTTGCTCATTGCTGACTAAATGAGGGAGTCACATGACAAGGAAGTGATTTTGGATTGGGTCCAGGAAGGTCAGCTGACCAGGAACTGTCACGGAGACATCCATAGCTAGTTTTGGTGGGAACTCAGGCATGGTGTAGTTTGCAGAGATAGACAGTAATGGCCGTAGGCCTGAGAGCACAGGTAGTTGTATCTGGTGACCACTGGACTTGTGGATGAGGCAGAGAAGCATAGGACAGCATGAAGAGACTTGCTGAATTTAGCATTCACACAGAAGGTTAATCAACACAAGTGCAGCTCGTTAGCAAGTCTCACTTTCCAGATAGAGAACTCAGCACTCAGGGAACTCATGATACTGGTGAGCTGTTTATACCAGCCAGCAAAAAACACACAGGATACAGGATAGATGGCAGAGGTAAGTCACCAAATTATATGATTTTAGTCAGGATTGTGACACATGGTTTGATCCTGTTTTGCTGCATCTGGACCAGGATAACTTGCCATCACTGATGAGACAATGAATTCTGAATTATACCAGAATATTCTAACGGAAAATGTCAGGACATCTGTCCATGAGCTGCATCTCAAGAGAACGTGGGTCATACAGCGAGACAACGACCCAAAGCACACAAGTCATTTGCCCAAAGAATGGTTAAAGAAGAATACATTTAAAGTTTTGGAGTGTCCAAGTCAAAGTCCTGACCTTAATCCAATAAAAATTTTGTAGAAGTATCTGAAGTGAGCAGTTTATGGGAGGAAACCCACCAATAAGGTCACAGAGGTTTAAGTCAGGACATCTGAAATAAAAAAATAATAATATGTACAGTGGTAAAGAAAAAAAAAACATGGGCCCTCATTCCGAGTTGTTCGCTCGTTGCCGAGTTTCGCTATATTGCGATTAGTCGCTTACTGCGCATGCGCAAGGTTCGCAGAGCGCATGCGCTTAGTTATTTTACACAAAAGTTAGGTATTTTACTCACGGCATAACGAGGATTTTTCATCGTTCTGGTGATCGGAGTGTGATTGACAGGAAGTGGGTGTTTCTGGGCGGAAACTGAACGTTTTATGGGTGTGTGCGGAAAAACGCAGTTTCTGGGAAAAACGCGGGAGTGGCTGGAGAAACGGGGGAGTGTCTGGGCGAACGCTGAGTGTGTTTGTGACGTCAAACCAGGAACGAAACTGACTGAACCGATCGCAGTGGCAGAGTAAGTCCCGAGCTACTCAGAAACTGCAAAGAAATTTCTATTCGCAATTATGCGAATCTTTCGTTCACAATTCTGCAAAGCTAAGATTCACTCCCAGTAGGCGGCGGCTTAGCGTGAGCAATGCTGCTAAAAGCAGCTAGCGAGCGACCAACTCGGAATGAGGGCCATTGGACCTTATTCAGGTTTGTTAGCAAACCAAAAAAGGACACTAATGGGCAAAACCATGTTGCGCTGCAGGTGGGAGAGATGTAACATGTGCAGGGAGAGTTAGATTTGGGAGAGGTGTGTTTAAACTGAAATCTAAATTGCACTGTAAAAATAAAGCAGCCAGTATTTATCATGTACAAAAATAATATAACCCACCCAAATCTAAATCTCTCATGTTACATCTGCCCCTCCTGCATTGCAACATGGTTTTGCCCATTAGTGTGCTTTTTTCGTTTGCTAACAAACCTAAAAAAAAACAAAAAACATTTTTAATAAAGGGGAAGTTTGATGCAGAAAACCATAAAATATCTAACATACCATTCACCACACGCAGGGGCAAGGAAAGACTCCAAGGTGATGTTCAGGACTAATTAACAGGAAACCTTTACATACATTTATTGCAACACAAGGGGGTCATACCAGATACTGAAAGCAAAGGTTCACATACTTTGTCACTCACAGATATGTGATATTGGATCATTTTCCTCAATAAAAAAAAATAAGCATGTCTATTTTTTTTTTTTTTTGTCTCACTTGTTTGATTTGGTTCTCTTTATCTACTTTTAGGACTTGTGTGAAAATATTTGGTAGTTTTAGACCAAATTTAAGCAGAAATATAGAAAATTCTGAAGGGTTCACAAACTATCAAGCACCACTTATATATACAGAATATATTAGAGATGTCCACTGGATCATTTTTTCTGGCTTTGGTTTTGGTACTAAATTATAATCTGGTTTTGGTTTTCCTCAATTTTTTTTTCAAATATTTACAAATAAACTAAAATTCAAAAATATGGGCATATTTTTGTTCCTACAGTATAATTAACCTCAATAACATTAATTTCCAGTAAATTTTGACCACCTCACAGCTACCAATATTGTTTTCATCCAGTTTAGGCTTAAAGCTGAAGTGAGCTGGCTGGTTACTAAGCGACAGAGCAGCGGCACAAACACATGGAGGTTTATAGCACAACTATGAAACCTTGCCACACAGCAGTGACAGAAAAAACGAGATTTATGGTAAGAACTTACCGTTGTTAAATCTCTTTCTGCGAGGTACACTGGGCTCCACAAGGAATTACATCAGGGGTGTAGAGTAGGATCTTGAGCCGAGGCACCAACAGGCTCAAAGCTTTTGACTGCTCCCAAGATGCACAGCGCCGTCTTCTCTATAACCCCGCCTCCATGCCAGTGAGCTCAGTTTCATTAACCAGCCCAATGCAGTAGCAGGTACCAGAGACGACAACCGATCGTAGCCAATTACACCACACACTCACTGCAGGAGAGGGTGTCAACGGCTATGCCAATACCAACCCAAAAAAGCTAAGTGCGTCAGGGTGGGTGCCTTGTACTGCCCAGTGTACCTCACAGAAAGAGATTTAACAATGGTAAGTTCTTACCATAAATCTCGTTTTCTGCGGCGGGGTACACTGGGCTCCACAAGGAATTACATTGGGGATGTCCCAAAGCAGTTCCTCACAGGAGGGGACACACTGTAGCGGGCATAAGAACCCGGCGTCCAAAGGAAGCATCCTGGGAAGCGGCGGTATCGAAACTTATAAACGTGTTCCCTGAGGACCACATAGCCGCCTTGCACAATTGTTCAAGGGTCGCACCACGGTGAGCCACCCAAGAAGGTCCAACCGACCGAGTAGAATGGGCCTTAATGGTAGCAGGAGCTGGACGACCAGCCTGTACATAAGCATGTGCAATCACCATTCTAATCCATCTGGCCAGAGTCTGCTTGGAAGCAGGCCAGCCATGTTTGTGAAAACCAAACAATACAAAAAGAGAACCAAATTTCCTTACGGAAGAAGTTCTCTTCACATAGATATGGAGAGCCCGTACCACATCCAAAGACCGTTCTTTGGGAGAGAACTCAGGAGAATTAAAGGCTAGAACCACAATCTCCTGGTTAAGGTGGAAAGAAGACACCACCTTAGGCAAATAACCTGGCTGCGTTCCAAGTACCGCCCGGTCACGGTGAAAAATCAAATAGGGAGACTTGCAGGATAAGGCACCCAAGTCCGAGACCCTTCTAGCTGAAGCAATAGCCAGCAAGAATAGGACCTTAAGGGAAAGCCACTTAAGGTCAGCAGAGGCAAGAGGCTCAAACGGAGACACTTGCAAGGCCTCCAAAACCACTGACAAGTCCCAAGGGGCCACAGGCAGCACAAAAGGAGGCTGAATCCTCAACACGCCCTGAGTGAATGTATGGACATCAGGTAGGGTGCCAATCTTTCTCTGAAACCAAACCGACAAGACAGAAATGTGAACCTTAAGGGAGGCCAGACGTAGGCCTAAGTCCAGGCCCTGTTGCAGGAAGGCCAACAGTTTGGCCATGCTAAACTTGAAAATGTCATGATTGTGAGACGCACACCAAGTAAAGTAAGCATTCCAGACCCTATGGTAAATCCGAGCAGAAGCCGGCTTATGGGCCTTCAACATAGTTTGAACGACTGCCTCAGAAAAACCCTTGGCCCTCAGGACGGAAGCTTCAAGAGCCATGCCGTCAAAGCCAGATGAGCCAAGTCCTGGTAAACACAAGAGCCCTGAATGAGGAGGTCTGGTCGTTGTGGAAGTAGAAGAGGACAATCTAGCGAGAGGCCCTGTCGATCGGAGAACCAGGGCCATCTGGGCCACGCTGGAACGAGCAGAAGCAGGTTTCCTCCTTCTTGCTTGAACTTCCTTATTACTCTTGGCAGGAGTGACACCGGAGGGAACACGTATGGCAGCCGAAAGTTCCATGGGATTGACAGAGCATCCATGAATGCTGCTTGAGGATCCCTTGTCTTTGCTCCGAAGACCGGAACCTTGTGATTGTGTCGAGACGCCATCAGGTCTACATCTGGGAGGCCCCACTTGTCCACGAGAAGTTGAAACACCTCTGGACGTAGGCTCCATTCTCCGGCGTGCACGTCCTGACGACTGAGATAGTCCACTTCCCAGTTCAGAACGCCCGGAATGAACACTGCTGATATGGCCGGCAGATGGCGTTCTGCCCACTGAAGAATCCTTGATACTTCCCCCAGTGCCATGTGGCTTTGAGAGCCGTGCTGATGATTTATGTACACCACCGTGGTGGCATTGTACGATTGCACCTGAACAGGTCTGTTTTGAATGAGATGCTGGGTCAGTGTCAATGCATTGAACACTACCCGCAGTTCCAGAATATTTATCGGGAGTAGAGACTCCTCCTTGGTCCACCGACCCTGAAGAGAGTGTTGTTCCAACACCACGCCCCAACCCCTCAGACTGGCATCCGTTGTCAGGAGGATCCAGTCGGATATCCAGAATGGATGGCCCCTGCTCAATTGATGGTCCTGCAGCCACCAGCTCAGTGACAGGCGGACCTCCGGAGATAATGAGATCATGTGAGATCTTACCCGGTGAGGCAGGCCATCCCACTTGGTCAGAATTAACTTCTGTAGAGGGCGGGAGTGGAACTGAGCATACTCCACCATGTAGAAAGCCGACACCATGAGACCTAGCATTTGCATTGCTGAATGTATCGACACACGAGGACGAGATAGGAAGCATCGAATCCTGTCCTGAAGCTTCAGGACTTTCTCCTGAGACAGGAACAACCGTTGGCTGTAAGTGTCCAATAACGCTCCCAGATGTAACATGCTCCGAGCAGGAACCAGGGAGGATTTCTTCCAGTTGATCAGCCACCTGTGGGCTGTCATGCACTAGACCGTCAGATTGAGATGACACAGGAGAAGTTCTGGGGAATTTGCCAGGATCAACAAATCATCAAAGTACGGTAGGATCCTGACCCCTTGATGGCGGAGTGTAGCCGTTATGACTGCCATTACTTTGGTGAAAACTCGGGGAGCCGTTGTTAAACCAAAGGGTAACGCCCAAAATTGGTAATGAAGGTTGCCCACCGCAAACCGCAGGTACTGTTGATGAGAAACCGTAATAGGAATATGCAGGTAGGCATCCTGTATGTCCAGGGAGACCATATAGTCCCCAGGCTCCATGGCCAGAACAATAGAGCGCAGAGTTTCCATACGAAACTTGGAGACCTGCACATGCTTGTTCAAGGACTTCAGAATGAGAATGGACCACGAGGACCCGTTCGGTTTCAGGACTAGAAACAGCATGGAATAGTACCCCTTTCCTCTCTGAGCGAGAGGCACCTGTGACCAGGAGAAAAAGTACCACTGAGTGCAACGTGTTTGCTTTTGCCGGATCCAGAAGCACATCTGTCAGGCAAAACCGCTGTGGGGGACGATTCTTGAAGGGTATGGCGTAACCTCGAGCGACGACTTCCCTCGCCCAGGCATCTGAAGTGGTCTTCAACCATTCCTGGGCAAAACCTAGAAGTTGGCCCCAACCTTGGGATCCCCCAGAGGGAGGCCCGCCCAGTCATGCGACAGGCTTGTCAGTTTTGGAAGCTGGCTGACGGGCAGCCCAGGCACGCTTTGGTCTGGGCTTGTTTGGTCTGGAAGCACGAGCTTGCTTTGGGTACGCCTGATCTTTTGCTTTACCTGGAGTATGAAAGGGCAGAGGGAAAGTACTTTTAGCCTTCTGTGCGGAAGGAGTCATGCTAGGTAGGCAAGCTGTTTTAGCCGTAGCCAGATCAGCCAAAATCTTATTGAGGTCTTCTCAAAGAGAATGTCTCCTTTGAAAGGAAGCACCTCCAGATTTTTCTTGGAATCCAAATCCACCGACCAGGATCTCAACCAAAGGATATGTCTGGCCAAGATGGACACAGTAGCAGCCTTGGCCGCGAGCACCCTGGCATCGGAGGCTGCCTACTTAAGGTACAGAGAAGCCATGGCAATGTATAAGAGACATTGTCGAGCATGCTCAGATGTGCCGGCAGACAGTTCCGCCTCGAGTTCCTGAGCCCGCGCCTCAACAGCTTCAGCAGCCCAAGTCGCTGCAATTGTTGGCCTATGCACAGCCCCCGTTAGGGTATAAATCGCGTTTAAACAGCCCTCCACACATCTATCCGTCGGTTCCTTCAGGGAGGTGACGGTATTTACTGGCAGAGCAGAGGAAACAACCATACGCGCCACATGAGAATCTACAGGCAGTGCGGTTTCCCAATTTTACACACCTCCGCAGAGAGAGGATAGCGAGCCAACAGTCTCCTTTTTGGTGTAAACTTTGTCCCCGGATCTTCCCAGGATGCCTGACGTATGTCAACCAGGTTATTAGAGTAGGGTAAAACCTGTTTAACCACCTTCTTACGCTTAAACCTTTCCGGTTTCTTGGAGACCGTTTCAGTCTCAGAATCATCAGACACTTGAAGAATGAGCCGAATCGCCTCAATCAAATCCGGGACATCCACGGATGACTTCCCTTCCCCATCTGAAACGCCAGCGTCAGTGTCAGCGCGGTCAGTATATGCACCGTCCTCCTCAGAGGATGTGTCGGTTAAAGCCGTGGATTGGGAGGAGGTAATGGCCCGTTTAGAAGATGACTTAGTCTTAGGCGGGCGAGAGTGAGACTTAGATTTAGTCATAGATCGGTTCAAATGCTGCAGCTGAGTGGAAAGCTGATCCGCTCATGGCGGGTTCACAGCAGGGATCATAAACTGCTGTAGTGGCACAGGTGGTCCCACAGGGAGCGTCAATTTAGTCACAAGCGTGCTTAGCAATGTGGTGAATGTAGCCCAAGGCGGATCCTGTGATGCCCCAAGCGCTACTGACCCACTGGGGGGTAATGAACCCCCTGAACCTGAACTCTCAGCTACTAAATTATCCTCCATTGCATCAGCGGCCTCACTACCACGCAGTCTGGGAGAGGCCCCAACGTCATTGTCACGTGTAGCAGGCATACTATGTGCACAATAATGGGCAACTCGGTACAAGGTGTAGCAGCACTATACTTAGCAAGAACTCTCAGATGGCACAGACCGGAGGCTCAATAGATATAGAATATATGGTGACTATAAATCACAAGCAAAAATACCCCGACAGTATATCATGTGATACAACCCTACATTGAAAATAGAAAAACCTGAAACACTTGGCCACCTCAGGTATAGCAATATAGGAATAGTACGCTGAGTGAAATACCCTGCAATAAGGCAACCACGCAGCAGCTACATGCACACACACATATATATAGTTATTAGTTACAAGTGTACCATGCAGAAATTATGTACCATAAACTGCACTGGACTAGCAATACAAAGAAATACTTAGTATGGCTATATGTGATAACAATAGATATAACAAATACAGTAAGAACTGGATGTATACAGATGGACCCACGGTTATCTTGACTGGTTTTCTGCGCCTAGGCACAACATGACTTATTAGCATGAACCCTTCATCTATTGTTCTCAGCTGCAATACAATACAGAGAATAATACATCTGGGGATTAAGTCATTACAGCAGGGGATTAAGTCCGATTGGCCAGTCTCAATTAATCCTATTAAAGGTTAAGATAAACGTGGACCCATCTGTATCACAGGGTGTTTGTACCACACAACCCTGAAAGTATGCACTCTTTCTTAACTAACACAGTCCCAGTGACAGGTAAAATACTCAAGTGTCCTGTAGGAAGCACAGCACTGGCAGTCAGGCGGTTCCACAGAGGAAGATTTGCCCCAGTAATCCCAGGAACAGCAAAGCTCAAGCTGTAATGGCCACTGACCAGGAGTGAAGGAGAAGGGCAGGAATATTGTAAAAATGGCGCCCTGGGACTGGGCGGAGGGGCCTCAGGTCTGGCCTGCTCCCCCTGCTGGCATCCCCACCGGGTGTGCGGGCAGAACATAAAACGGGGGAATTGTACTAAATCCCCCTGACCTGTGCCCAAAATAATACCCTGGTGGCTAGTGGAGCAAGCTGCCCAGTAATCAGTGCCCACGCCAGCGTGCGGCCCGCCTCCTACGGCCGTGCTGGATCATGGTAAAGTGCGGCACAGGAGCCCCTTACCTCCCCCTTGTCTGCGGCCCCGCAATCCCGGAGACGGCGGTGTGTGTGTGACTCACAGGAAGAAGCCCGGCAACCCCGGTGCGGGAGTATACAGCGCTGCTGGGGGTGATGGAGCTGCATGCTGAAAAGTCTCTTAAGACTTTACCAGCAGCAGCCCTTGAAGTCTTCAAACAGAATCTTCTGTTCAGTTCTGTAAATTACTTTGAAAAACGCTACTTAAGGCAGCCACCTGTAAAGTGCTTGCATACTGCAAGGCACCAACTTACAAACTGAACTCACTGGCATGGAGGCGGGTTTATAGAGGAGGCAGCGCTGTGCATCTTGGGAACAGTCAAAAGCTTTGAGCCTGTTGGTGCATCGGATCAAGATCCTACTCTACACCCCCAATGTAATTCCTTGTGGAGCCCAGTGTACCCCGCAGCAGAAAAAACACCTAATCTTATGTTGAATATTAAAAAGGAAATGCAGAGTTTAACAAACCAAGCGCTTCAGCAACAAAAATGGCCACTTTTGTGCCTGAAGTGCTTGGTTTGATTGGGTCCCCACAAAACAATTTTTTGAAAGGACTACCTCTGATCACTAATCAGGAGATTGATGATGAAGATGTTAATTACATTATAATCTTGTAAAATAAATTTCATGAACTTGCCGTAAATTATATAACATGGAGGAGGTGCTTAGATGGCCAACATCCCTACCTCTATTAGCTTTTGCCTCACAAATGGAGCACATGCCTTCACTAACATTGTCAGGATTTGGGTAAACATAATCCCACACCTAAGAGGTGACTTTTTTGGTCTTATGCCCGGGCATCTAAATTGCTTTCTTTTTATCACAGGCAAGAACTGCAGCCACTGGTGGCTGACTTACACATACAACATCATCATCAACATACTCATCCTGTCAGATAGTAGTAGTACAAACATACCATCCTCATCCTGTTCCACTTCTGAAACGAATCCTCAATTTTTATTATGCACTCATCACCATCTTTGCTTGTACTGCTCCCCACACGTGCAGATGGTGCAGAAATGGCGGAAGGAGGCGAAAGAGACTACTCTATAAGGACAGTGTGAGAAATGTCAGACTCACACATAGCTAACGTGGACACCCCTACACTCTCCTCAGGGATGTGCGATGGCTCTGAACACACAATTTGTTCTACTGCCTTAGTGGGTTATATTTTTTTACACCTCTTCTAGACTCTGAGTGAAAAGGTCTTGCATCGTCATGAGAGGCAGAAGTTGATGCCTCACTGACAGTTGCAGAACCACCACTCATAAATAAAGGCCAAGGTCTAAGTCTTTCATTGCCGCTGTATATGGTGAATGGTTTGTTAGAAATGTTAGGTTTTTCTGCACCAAACTTTCCCATTATTAATAATGTTGTTTTTTTTACCAATGTATATTTTTTATTTTATTTTAGATTTTCCTGACTTAAACCTCTACGCCCTTGAGCATCGGCTTTAGTATATGACGTTGAAGGACTAGTATTATCAGCTGCAGTGATAGAATTTGGTTGCTCTTCTGTAGAGAGATTGTTACCCATTTTTCAACTGACAGATCACTGCAGCAATTCAAAGGGCTTTTATTATATTATGTACAATAATGATAAACGTACAGGGGTATAGTGTGCGAAAACTACAAACAATAGAACAATGTATTTTTAAATATGCAACTCAACTCACACTGAGGCAATTCAAATGCTTTTATTATAGTATGTAAGTGAATAATAAACTCACAGGGGGACAGCGCACACAGGTTGTGTAAACTGAAAATAATATTTTTTTTCATACGTCCTAGAGGATGCTGGGGACTCCAAAAGGACCATGGGGTATAGACGGATCCGCAGGAGCTTGGGCACACTATAAAGACTTAAACTGGGTGTGAACTGGCCCCTCCCTCTATGCCCCTCCTCCAGACCTCAGTTAGACTTTGTGCCCAGGAGTGATGGGTCACACACTAGGGGAGCTCTCCTGAGTTTCTCTGAAAGACTTTATGTTAGGTTTTTTATTTTCAGGAAGACCTGCTGGCTACAGGCTCCCTGCATCGTGGGAGTGAGGGGAGAGAAGCAGGACCTACTTCTTCTTAGTTTAAAGGCTCTGCTTCTCGGCTACTGGACACCATTAGCTCCAGAGGGTTCGATCACTTGGTGTGCCTAGCTGCTTGTTCCCGGAGCCGCGCCGTCAATCCCCTCACAGAAGCCGGAAGAAAGAAGCCGGGTGAGTATTGGAAGAAAAGAAGACTTCAGTGACGGCAGAAGACTTCAGTAACGGAGGTAACAGCAGCGGTAGTGCTGCGCTCCAGGCTCCCACACACCAACGTCTCTGGCAGGGTGTAGGGCGCTGGGGGGGGGAGCGCCCTGGGGGCATGTTGCTGAGGGTCTACATTGCTGGCGGGGGACATATTTCGGTGCCTGGGCACAGCGTATATTCACCCCGCCAGGGTGCTGCAGGGGGGAGAAACAGCAGTAGCACTGCGCTCCCTGCTCCCGCGCTAACCATCACCTGCAGGGCGCTGGGGGGGGGGGGGGAGCGCCCTGGGCAGCGTATAACTTAAAATCTGTAATTCACTGGCGGGGGGACATACTTTGCTGCCCACCCCGCCAGTGCGCCGTGAACGGGAGAGAGCAGCAGCGGTAGCGCTGCGCTCCCGGCTCCCGTACTCCACCGGGCCTGCAGGGTGCAGGGCGCTGGGAAGGAGCGCCCTGGGCAGCATATAACAGGTGAAATCACTGGCGGGGGGGACATGCTTCGGTGCCCGCCCCGCCAGTGCGCCGCGTACAGGAGGGAGCAACAGCGGTAGCGCTGCACTCTCTGCTCCTGCTCTCCATCGGCCTGCAGGGTGCAGGGCGCTGGGGGGGAGCACCCTGGCCGGCATTTATAAAAGGATCCCGGGCGGGGGAACATACCCGGACATCGGGTGTCTTCGCCCCGCCGGGAGTCCGCAGCGTGCACGCTGCGGTCCATAGCTCCCACACACCAACGGCTTCCGTGGGTGCGGGGAGGGGGCGCCCTGGGCTGCGTCGGGACATAAAACAAGTTATACAGGGGGTTACCCCCTGTATATAGGGTCCCCAGCTAGTTTTTAGTGTATTATATATTTATATAATTGAGCGGGCTTAAGCGCGCCAGGAGAGGGCGAGCTTAGCCCTCACAAAGGAGTCAGCGCCATTTTCCTCAGGTCTCCGCCAAGATTTACTGTGTAGTAAGAAGGAGGGGGGGGGGCACAGTCTTTTTAATGCTATATGGGTGTCATATATCATTATGTTTATTAATGGACGCATAATCCTTGTTGTGATACATAAATTCACTGTTTCCCTGTTTATTTACCCATACCTCCCAACTTTTGTCCTGGCGATAGCGGGACTCTTGCCGCGGCGATCTGAAAAGGGGGCGTGGTCTCGACTGTAGTGGGTGTGGCCTCGCTTGAGTGGGCGTGGCCTCACCAAATGGTCTGTTTTTTTTTCCTTTTGGGGGCGTGCCCAGCGCTCTCACAGCAGCTGGGCAGCCTCCGCTCCCCTCCTAGCTCTGAATACATGCCGTGCGCATGCGCACAGCATGTATTCAGTGATCACCGGCTGCTTTGCAGAGCAGAGCAGCGGGTGATCAAAGCCTCCCCTAACTGCCCCCCCACCCGCGGGACACTGCTGCCCGCGGGTGGGACAGCGGGACAGGGTCCGAATAGCGGGACAGTTGGGAGGTATGATTTACCCACTATCGGTTAGTCGACATATGTCGACAGGTGTGAGGGCTTTGTCACAAGCTGCTATGGGGATAACTGTTGGCTTCGCCGACGCTTGGCGGTACTTGATTCCGAAAATTAAGTATTAGCAGGTTGGTTTTGTGTGCTTAAAAACAAGTAAACACGCTAGGGGAGACACAGTTGTTTGTGGATGCCCTGTCGGCATCAACGGTATTTCCTGGGTAAAAAAAAAATAAAAAAATTAACATATAGGTATATGTGGGGGAAGTGTTATTGAAATTGTATATGTATGCTTCCCTCAGACCCCTCGGGGTTCCAAGATTATTATTATTTTTTGCCCGCTTACTATTCCTTGCTGTCGACATTTACTCAGTTTCTGTCGACCATAACGTTCCTGGTAGATCCACATCGGGGGCACGTCAGTACATGGTCATACACATTCACAACACATTACTGTCACTAGGGACCTGACGAGTCTGGACAATCCACTTGCGTATAGGTTAGATCTATATGTATATATATGTAGATATATGTTTATATATGCATGGTTAGGATATGTGTGTTTTATTGTGTATTACATTATGTATATCCATGAATGCTGAAATAATGGTATTCTTCTCATGTGCTGATTGCTCTGTTGATTAAGCTCTAGATTGGCCGTGACGAGTTGGTTTTCGAACCTCTCAAGGAGTCCCAATATTCTCTTCCCGATGCGGAGAGAACATTACGGCAGTCAACTCCTGGTCGACGCAGAGCCCGGTCGCAAAGGATCATACACAGGAAGCTAAGTGATATTTTATTTCTATACTTTGACCTTATTTGCATTGCATGCACATGAGGGAGTGTTGTATTCGGGTAGGCATCCGATAGAATTACCCTACCCAGAGTGGGTAAGCTTGCTTATGTTGATTCTACTTTATAACATTGCAGCAGGCGGCCGCGTGACAGCAGGAGGAGTAGCCGGGAAAATGCTGAGGTTGTCTCCGAGAGATACTCGAGGGAGGTATACAGCTGTTTGGTGAGCCCTCTGTTCAGTCACTCTCGGTGGATACAATTGGTAAGTCTAACTTCGTGAGTTAGCCTCCTTCACAATGGTTGGTGACGCATTCTTTTGTGGGATGCAGTCATTTTAATCAGTTCGATACCGTTCTTTTTTCCTTTTCTGTGCAGACAGTGGAAGGTCGAAAGGTAAGAGTTCCGCAGCCTTGTTAGGTTCGCAGAAGTGGATGTCGTTTTCTGTTTCCAACACATCCACCACTTGTCGCTGAGTCTATCTGGCTAGTTCCCACTCCGGTGAGCACTCGTCTACTAATTTCAGTTAGTCCAGGAATAGACTAAGACCTGTGAGTTATTTATAGAATCCAACAGGGGAGCATTCTGAGTTACGGTTGTTCCCCTTACTGTTTTTTCTAATAGATCTTGCCGTTCCCCTCTGGAAGGGGAGATAGTACGCTACGTCATACAGAGGTGCGTCAGGCTCAGGACATTGTCCGGTTGTCCCTGTATAAAGGTGCAAATCGTTGTTTCTCTTTGACTGTTCTTCGACACAGGGATTGGCTGGTGTTCCCATCGACACAGTTGTCGGAGGTGGGTTTCAGAGTAGATCCTGACCGGTTATTGTTCGGTGTTCTTCCTGTGGAAAGAGGTCTGAGGATCCAGAGTTGGATCAGCTTTGCTGTGACACTTCATCAATATGTTCTGTTACTAAGACATATGGGTGCGGCCTACTAGGCCTATCAGGGAGCCAGTTGGAATTGTGGTCCGGGTCTCACCTGCACATACACCGGAATATAATCCTAAAGGCCAGGACATCACTCCTGTGGTGTCTGCTCGGTTCTCTTCTTCTAGAGGGTTGAAGGTTTGGGATCCAGGTTTAGATCCTGGTGTCCGTGCATACAGATCTCCGAGGCTGGGGAGCAGGCCTTGCAAGGGACGTATTTCCAGAGGATAAGGTTAAGTTGGAAAGTTTGTCTGCAATAAGCTTTCTTAATTTAAGAGCTATTTTCGACGAACGTATTTTTCGTGTTCGGCCCATGTTAGTTCTGCCAGACCACTTGTCAGCAGTGGCGTAAGTAAGCCGCTATGACGGAACAAGGAGCAAAGTGGCAATGGCAGAAGATGCACAGTTTGGCTGTGGGGCGGAAAGTCTGGGAAACACTATATTAGCAGTATTAGTTCCGGTGGTAAACGAAGGAGAAATAGATTTCCTCTGCTGACGCGTTCTCCATCCGGGTGAAATTCAGTCCTCATCGAGAAGTTTGCACAGACGTGACAACTTTTTGTGGAGGGTCGCAATTGGTCATGTTGGCGTCTCGCTTCAACGAGAGGCCTCAGGGATGTTGTTTCAGGTCAAAGGACACTCAAGCTATAGCAGTGGACACCCTCGTGACACCGTGGGTGTTTTTAGTCGGTCTATGTGGCCTCTCCTCTTTCATTTTTTCTGAAGGTGATAAACGTAAGAAGAACAAAGGTTCAGGCGATCCTCTCAGATCCGATCTAGCCAAGGAGGGTTTGCTATCCAAATTTTCATGATTTGCTCATGGAAGATTCCTGCCCTCTTCCTTTACGTGAGGAACTGTTACAACTAGTTCAGGGCGTGTATCAAGACTTACCGCGACGGCGTGGCGGTTGAATGCTATATCCTAAGCCGGAAGGATGTTCCCAGTGAAGTCATTTCCTCAATGTTTCAGGCTAGGAAAGAAGTAACAGCAAAGCCTTACCGCCATAGTTGGCATAACTCTGTGTCTTGGTGTGAATCCAGGATGGTTCCTACGGAAGACTTTCAGCTAGGTCGTTCTTATCCATACTTTACAAGCCGGTGTGGATGCAGGCCTACAGTTAGGCTCCATTTCGGTGCAGTATGGCCTTATTATTTTCTTTAAAAAAAAAAAAAAAAATTCTCTCTTGGAAAGTGGTCATGCTATTGGCTTTGGCGTCCGCAAGGCGGGTGTCGGAAGTGGTGGTTTTGTCTCACAAGAGCCTTGTTTGATCTTCCATGTGGATAGAGAGGAATTGTGAACTCGGATTGTAGTTCTGCCAAAGAGTGGTTTCTGGGTTTCGCAGAAATCAGTCTATTTTGATGCCGGTGGTTACTTAGGCATTAGCTGATTCAAAGTCTCTCGCTGTTACTGGGGATTTGAATATTTAGGTCGCCAATTTGGCTCAGTTTGGAGAAACAGAGGCTCTGTTTCTCCGGTATGCTCCCAGCATGCTTGGGGCGACTGCAGTATGCAGTCTGTTACACGCTGAATCTGTGATATGATTTGGCATGTTCGTTCTACGGCTGGATTGCCGTTACCGAAGTCGGTGGAAGCCCATTCTAATGGAAAGATGGGCTCTTCTTGGGCGGATGCCCGAGGAGTCTCGGCGGTTCAACTTTGCCGAGCGGATTATTGGTCGGGATCAAACGCTTTTGCTATGCTCTACAAGTTTGATACCCTGATTTTTGGGGACCTTTTGTTTGCTCATTCGGTGCTGCAGAGTCGTCCGCACTCTCCAGCCCGTTTTGGAGCTTTGGTATAAACCCCATGGTCCTTTTGGAGTCCCCAGCATCCTCTAGGACGTATGAGAAAATAGGATTTTAGTACCTACCGGTAAATCCTTTTCTCTTAGTCCGTAGAGGATGCTGGGCGCCCGTCCCAGTGCGTACGGTGTCTGCAGTTATTGTTTTTGGTTACACCCTGGTGGTGTGTCTTCTCTGTCAGGTGGTTGCTACCGTTTTTCATGCCATGGCACGCGGGGTCTTATTTTTGCTTATGTGGACACACGGTTTGTGTTACATATTCTCTCAGCATGTGGCTGTGTTTTGTTCATGCCGTGGGCTGGTATTCTACTGAATGCCACGTTCTACAGTGTGTTTGAGGTGTGAGCTGGTAGGACACTCACCGTGTTATAACAATAAATTCTTTCCTCGAAATGTCCATCTCTCCTGGGCACAGTTTTCGAACTGAGGTCTGGAGGAGGGGCATAGAGGGAGGAGCCAGTTCACACCCAGTTTAAGTCTTTATAGTGTGTCCAAGCTCCTGCGGATCCGTCTATACCCCATGGTCCTTTTGGAGTCCCCAGCATCCTCTACGGACTAAGAGAAAAGGATTTACCGGTAGGTACTAAAATCCTATTTTTTTACGTTTTAACTTTTTTAAACTTTTTTAGTTTTTGTTTACTTTTTTGCAACTGATAATACACATTGTAGTGCTGTTTGGACTGCACAGCCACTTTAGATGGACTCAACACAGCCAATGTAACCAGCAGAGTACAGCGCAGCACACAGCCGCATGCCTTGTATACACTATGTGGCTAATTCAGACCCGATCGCTCACTAGGGTTTTTTTGCAGTCCTGCGTTCGCATAGTCGCCGCCCATAGGGGAGTGTATTTTAGCTGTGCAAGAGTGCGATCGCATGTGTAGCAGAGCTGTACAAACAGATTTTCTGCAGTCTCTGAGTAGCCCAGGACTTACTCAGCTGCTGCGATCACATCAGCCTGTCCGGGACTGGAATTGACATCAGACACCCGCCCTGCAACGCATGGACACGCCTGCGTTTTTCCAAACACTCTCAGAAAACGGTCAGTTGCCACCCACAAACGCCTTCTTCCTGTCAATCACCTTGCGATCACCCGTGCAAATGGATTCTTCACACAAACCTATTGCAGAGCAACGAACTGCTTTGTTCCCGTGTGACACGCCTGCGCATTGTGGTGTATATACGTATGCGCAGTTCTGAACTGATCACAGCGATGCAAAAGAATGCTAGCGATCGATCAGGTCTGAATTAGGCCCAATATGCAGCCACTTATTTGTTATGAGTCTAGACAGAGCACAGACTATTTAACAAGCAGAGTACAGCGCAGTACACAGCAGCATGCCTGACAACAGAGTACATGGCACAGAGCCACCAAAATCATAAAGGGGGATTTCATAGTGTAAATGTATTAAAAACACAGATAAACATAAATAAGCACAGGTAATAAAGGGCCTTATTCAGTAGCAGATGCTTCAGAGATGCAATTGCATTCTCCCTGGTTTAGGCCAAGGGCACACGCGCAGGGCCTGCACTGCGCAGGCAGGGAGATGAGATTGCATCTCAGCAATGTTAATGCCTCTGCCCGATTGAAAGGCACATGCATTCGAGGGGCGGTCGTGGGCGGTGACTTGGTGTTACGGGGGCATAGCATCAGAAACGGGGCAGGTTTGGGGTGGCCACATGATGTCACATGCGGCTGCTGTGACTGAATATGGTGGCGGCCCAACTGCCTTCGCAGACAAACTGAATCACCCCCAGTGTCTGCTCAATGGTTCATGCATAGACTCTGCTCAATATGTAAATACATCTTTACATTTGCAATACATTACTACACACACATTTCTAATGTATATTACAGTATGTTCTCAGATGTACTTATTATTGTGTGAAAAAAAAAGCCTAAACTATAACCAATTTCATCTTAGTCCTTTTGGCAATTTTTGTGGTTTTGGCATATTTTCAATATGGAAAATGAAACGGTCTGGAACTTATTACAAACCATATGCACTTGTCACAATATTTGGAACATATTCTTTATTGGAAACATACTTACGCACAATGCTGAATATAAACTAGGATTGCAGACACAGCAAATATTGTACTCTTTCTGCAGAGGACTGCACACATTAGTAAGGTGGACATAGTAAAAGACCTGCTGAGCATCTGCACATTGCCTTCCCTTGTAAAACTTCAAATCAATCAAAGTGATAAAGCCATCTTTGCCGTTAGAGAGCAGATTGGGCTGTCATTACCATGCACAGTGCTCAGACAAGGTAGTGCATTTAATGGAACTCAGATATGCTTGCTTCAGAAATAAAAGTAAGCTGAAGAAAAAAAGGCTACCTAATTATTTTAGTTTGATAGGATAGCTACACTACAAATGGATGTTTTTTATCCAAGCCTATGGAAATACAAAAAAAATAAAAATAAATGGTTTTCTAGTTGTAAGAGGTCATTTTCAATGTATAATTTACTGTCCCCCTGCCCACACCGCTCCCAACCAGTTCCTTCTTTCTAACATTCTATACGGCTTATTTATTAAGCTAAATAAATCTATCACACATGCGGACACCATTAGTGGCCTATTGTGGATGCCGGCAGAGCCGGATCAAGACCCCATAGGGCATTAGGCATACACTTCTACTGTTTTCTGCACTTCTGATAGCTACACTAAAATGCCTCTTCTCTGCCCCCCCCCCCCCCCCCCCCTTTCACCCCTCCTTTCTGTGTCTAAGCTCCGGCCTACTTCCTAACCCATCTTCAGACACCTAGCGGTATATTTACTAAAATGCGGGTTTATAGAAGTGGAGATGTTGCCCATAGCAACCAATCAGATACTACTTATCATTTAACTAGCACCTTCTAGAAGATATTAGCTAGAATGTAATTGGTTGTTATGGGCAACATCTCAGCTTATATAAACCCGCACTTTAATAAAGATATCCCTTAGTTGCTCACCTCTTCTCGGTGGCTCTGCAGCAACAGCACTCTATACGCTCTGCATACAGCAGGAGACTGGAGTGTGGTTTGAATGGGAGAAGTAGGACAGGAGCCAGGAGGTGTGATGCAGTCATGGAAGAAACCAAATGATTGATGGCTGGCCACAATTATGACAGGGGCCGAGTCATTTATGTCAGCGCTAATTGTAGACCAGAACCCCGGAACGTCAGCAGCTTATAAAAAAAAAATACAGGCCCCAGAATGCAGACAGACTGGCCACCGGAGATTTCTGCGCCTAGATTGCCTTTAGGGTGATGCCACTCGGACCACCAGATATTCATCAAACTTTTGATTGCGAGAATCGATGCCATCTTCAAATGGCATTACTTCCTGGAGCCCCACTCCTTCCTATTATACAAAGAAATATCCATTCAGATTGCTCCGCACTCTCCAGCCCGTTTTGGAGCTTTGGTATAAACCCCATGGTCCTTTTGGAGTCCCCAGCATCCTCTAGGACGTATGAGAAAATAGGATTTTAGTACCTACCGGTAAATCCTTTTCTCTTAGTCCGTAGAGGATGCTGGGCGCCCGTCCCAGTGCGTACGGTGTCTGCAGTTATTGTTTTTGGTTACACCCTGGTGGTGTGTCTTCTCTGTCAGGTGGTTGCTACCGTTTTTCATGCCATGGCATGCGGGGTCTTATTTTTGCTTATGTGGACACACGGTTTGTGTTACATAATCTCTCAGCATGTGGCTGTGTTTTGTTCACGCCGTGGGCTGGTATTCTACTGAATGCCACGTTCTACAGTGTGTTTGAGGTGTGAGCTGGTAGGACACTCACCGTGTTATAACAATAAATTCTTTCCTCGAAATGTCCATCTCTCCTGGGCACAGTTTTCTAACTGAGGTCTGGAGGAGGGGCATAGAGGGAGGAGCCAGTTCACACCCAGTATTAGTCTTTATAGTGTGTCCAAGCTCCTGCGGATCCGTCTATACCCCATGGTCCTTTTGGAGTCCCCAGCATCCTCTACGGACTAAGAGAAAAGGATTTACCGGTAGGTACTAAAATCCTATTTTCTTACGTTTTAACTTTTTTAAACTTTTTTAGTTTTTGTTTACTTTTTTGCAACTGATAATACACATTGTAGTGCTGTTTGGACTGCACAGCCACTTTAGATGGACTCAACACAGCCAATGTAACCAGCAGAGTACAGCGCAGCACACAGCCGCATGCCTTGTATACACTATGTGGCTAATTCAGACCCGATCGCTCACTAGGGTTTTTTTGCAGTCCTGCGTTCGCATAGTCGCCGCCCATAGGGGAGTGTATTTTAGCTGTGCAAGAGTGCGATCGCATGTGTAGCAGAGCTGTACAAACAGATTTTCTGCAGTCTCTGAGTAGCCCAGGACTTACTCAGCTGCTGCGATCACATCAGCCTGTCCGGGACTGGAATTGACATCAGACACCCGCCCTGCAACGCATGGACACGCCTGCGTTTTTCCAAACACTCCCAGAAAACGGTCAGTTGCCACCCACAAACGCCTTCTTCCTGTCAATCACCTTGCGATCACCCGTGCAAATGGATTCTTCACACAAACCTATTGCAGAGCAACGAACTGCTTTGTTCCCGTGTGACACGCCTGCGCATTGTGGTGTATATACGTATGCGCAGTTCTGAACTGATCACAGCGATGCAAAAAAATGCTAGCGATCGATCAGGTCTGAATTAGGCCCAATATGCAGCCACTTATTTGTTATGAGTCTAGACAGAGCACAGACTATTTAACAAGCAGAGTACAGCGCAGTACACAGCAGCATGCCTGACAACAGAGTACATGGCACTGAGCCACCAAAATCATAAAGGGGGATTTCATAGTGTAAATGTATTAAAAACACAGATAAACATAAATAAGCACAGGTAATAAAGGGCCTTATTCAGTAGCAGATGCTTCAGAGATGCAATTGCATTCTCCCTGGTTTAGGCCAAGGGCACACGCGCAGGGCCTGCACTGCGCAGGCAGGGAGATGAGATTGCATCTCAGCAATGTTAATGCCTCTGCCCGATTGAAAGGCACATGCATTCGAGGGGCGGTCGTGGGCGGTGACTTGGCGTTACGGGGGCATAGCATCAGAAACGGGGCAGGTTTGGGGTGGCCACATGATGTCACATGCGGCTGCTGTGACTGAATATGGTGGCGGCCCAACTGCCTTCGCAGACAAACTGAATCACCCCCAGTGTCTGCTCAATGGTTCATGCATAGACTCTGCTCAATATGTAAATACATCTTTACATTTGCAATACATTACTACACACACATTTCTAATTTATATTACAGTATGTTCTCAGATGTATTTATTATTGTGTGAAAAAAAACAAGCCTAAACTATAACCAATTTCATCTTAGTCCTTTTGGCAATTTTTGTGGTCTTGAAGCATTTTCAATACGGAAAATGAAACGGTCTAGAACGTATTACAAACCATATGCACTTGTCACAATATTTGGAACATATTCTTTATTGGAAACATACTTACGCACAATGCTGAATATAAACTAGGATTGCAGACACAGCAAATATTGTACTCTTTCTGCAGAGGACTGCACACATTAGTAAGGTGGACATAGTAAAAGACCTGCTGAGCATCTGCACATTGCCTTCCCTTGTAAAACTTCAAATCAATCAAAGTGATAAAGCCATCTTTGCCGTTAGAGAGCAGATTGGGCTGTCATTACCATGCACAGTGCTCAGACAAGGTAGTGCATTTAATGGAACTCAGATATGCTTGCTTCAGAAATAAAAGTAAGCTGAAGAAAAAAAGGCTACCTAATTATTTTAGTTTGATAGGATAGCTACACTACAAAAGGATGTTTTTTATCCAAGCCTATGGAAATACAAAAAAAATAAAAATAAATGGTTTTCTAGTTGTAAGAGGTTATTTTCAATGTATAATTTACTGTCCCCCTGCCCACACCGCTCCCAACCAGTTCCTTCTTTCTAACATTCTATACGGCTTATTTATTAAGCTAAATAAATCTATCACACATGCGGACACCATTAGTGGCCTATTGTGGATGCCGAGCCGGATCAAGACCCCATAGGGCATTAGGCATACACTTCTACTGTTTTCTGCACATCTGATAGCTACACTAAAATGCCTCTTGTCTGCCCCCCCCCCCCCTTTCACCCCTCCTTTCCGTGTCTAAGCTCCGGCCTACTTCCTAACCCATCTTCAGACACCTAGCGGTATATTTACTAAAATGCGGGTTTATAGAAGTGGAGATGTTGCCCATAGCAACCAATCAGATACTACTTACCATTTAACTAGCACCTTCTAGAAGATATTAGCTAGAATGTAATTGGTTGAAATGGGCAACATCTCAGCTTCTATAGTATAAACCCGCACTTTAATAAAGATATCCCTTAGTTGCTCACCTCTTCTCGGTGGCTCTGCAGCAACAGCACTCTATACGCTCTGCATACAGCAGGAGACTGGAGTGTGGTATGAATGGGAGAAGTAGGACAGGAGCCAGGAGGTGTGATGCAGTAATGGAAGAAACCAAATGATTGATGGCTGGCCACAATTATGACAGGGGCCGAGTCATTTATGTCAGCGCTAATCGTAGACCAGAACCCCGGAACGTCAGCAGCTTATAAAAAAAAAAATACAGGCCCCAGAATGCAGACAGACTGGCCACCGGAGGTTTCTGCGCCTAGATTGTCTTTAGGGTGATGCCACTCGGACCACCAGATATTCATCAAACTTTTGATTGCGAGAATCGATGCCATCTTCAAATGGCATTACTTCCTGGAGCCCCACTCCTTCCTATTATACAAAGAAATATCCATTCAGATTGCTCCGCCTCCTCCAGCCCTCTCTGTGCATGTGTGAACACAGGGGGTAATTCAGATCTGATCGCTGGGCTGTGTTTTTTGCTGCCCTGCGATCAGATAGTTGCCGCCTACAGGGGGAGGGGAAAACGCTGTGCAAGTGTGCATTCGCTTCTGTTGCAGAGCTGTACAAAAATCAATTTGTGGAGTCTCTGCACAGCCCAGGACTTTTCTCAGCTGCTGCGATGGAATCCTGCTGGTCGGGGCAGGAGCCGACGTCAGACACCCTCCCTTCAAACGCTTGGATCCGCCTGCGTTTTTCCGGACACTCCTGGAAAACGGTCAGTTGCCACCCACAAACGGCCTCTTCCTGTCAATCTCCTTGCGAACGCTCATGCGTTCGGATTTTTCGCACCATCCCGTCGCTAGGCACCAATGCCTGTTGCTGGTGTGCGACGCGCTGGCGCAATGTGGCTCTGACACATACACAGTTCAGATCTAATTGCCCGCTGTGTGAAAATGCACAGCAGCAATCAGATCTGAATTAGCCCCTCAGTTCAAGTCTCTGCACTTATACAGGCATCTGTGTAAACATTTGTAGCTACTTATTAGCAATGACAGTTGCAATACTGAATTGCTCTGGTACTTTGGCATTCACCATCATAACTTACAGCGAGTTATCTGTTTCACGGGGGTGGGGGTGTACCATTTTATCTTTCACTATGCTGCCTGCCATATTGGACTATAGGAATATGTGCAAACCTGACACAAGGTATTTACAAGTGTAAACACCATCATATCTATATCAAAATACAAAAAGTACATAGTTGGCATGATTCAGAGATGGATGCAATCCAGTCTGCGTTTGCATCTTTTGGCGGCTGCCCGTCTGCAACTTTATGCAAATTCTGCTACAAAGCTCTTCCCTGGTGTACATATACATGTATAAATGTGCAAGGGCTGAGCATATAGACCAGTGGTTCCCAAACTGTGGGCCTAGGCACCCTGGCGTGCCACGAGGCTCTTGCAGGTGTGCTTCGGGTTTGTGGTCCAGGACCAAATGAAATAAATTATGGTCAAAGTGGTAGGCAAATCCAGTACCGGTGGCTGCCGATCATAAAACACGTGGACAGTCAGAAGCACCACTGTACACCACCACATAACTGAACCTCAGGATTACAATTCATTTTATATTTATTTCTAATTTATCAAGAAAAATCTTTTAGCCCAGGGGTACAATGAAAAAAAATGCTGATAGTCTATGGCTCCGTGATTCAAGAAAGTTTGGGAACCACTTTTATAGACACTGTTATACTTCCTGGTGTGTCTTAAGGTGCCACCATCGGATGCACATCAACTGAGAGCCTGAATATGCAAATAGTTCAGTGACACGCCCAAGACACTCCCATATCATGCCCATAGGATGGACCATCACCGTATGTCCATTAAGCCACCTCCCAATACCGTCCAGATATTTCTGCTCCTGTGCATCTCTAGCAACAGCACCTTTGTGTGTAACACATGCTTTGTATGAGTTTGGTGCATCCTCAGTAGAACAGAGGCATTGGGGTATATTTACTAAGATTCGTAATTTCCGAAAATAGGTCAAAGTTCAATCACGAATGACATCGACAGTGTAAAACTGCAACTTTTTGAATTGATTACGATGGATTTACTAAGCTGTCGTATTCGTATTTTTCTTTGCTTCCGATGTCGATGTCATTCGTTTTTTTTTACCTATTTTTACGGCAGTGATTAGCAAAACACTGCCGTTTTTTTTTACAATCAATCTCGGCCGGATCTGTGTGATCCGTGCTGGGGTTCTTATTTTTTTTTTTTTAATTAAACAATGTAAAATCCCAAAAAAAAATGCGTGGGGTCCCCCCTCCTAAGCATAACCAGCCTCGGGCTCTTTGAGCCGATCCTGGTTGCAGAAATATGGGGAAAAAATTGACAGGGGTTCCCCCATATTTAAGCAACCAGCATCGGGCTCTGCGCCTGGTCCTGGTTCCAAAAATACGGGGGACAAAAAGAGTAGGGGTCCCCCGTATTTTTAAAACCAGCACCGGGCTCCACTAGCTGGACAGATAATGCCACAGCCGGGGGTCACTTTTATACAGTGCCCTGCGGCCGTGGCATCAAAAATCCAACTAGTCACCCCTGGCCGGGGTACCCTGGGGGAGTGGGGACCCCTTCAATCAAGGGGTCCCCCCCCCCCAGCCACCCAAGGGCCAGGGGTGAAGCCCGAGGCTGTCCCCCCCCATCCAATGGGCTGCGGATGGGGAGGCTGATAGCCATTTGTGATAATGAAAAGATATTGTTTTTAGTAGCAGTACTACAAGTCCCAGCAAGCCTCCCCCGCATGCTGGTACTTGGAGAACCACAAGTACCAGCATGCGGCGGAAAAACGGGCCCGCTGGTACCTGTAGTACTACCACTAAAAAAATACCCAAAAAAACACAAGACACACACACCGTGAAAGTATAATTTTATTACATACATACACACATACATACATACTTACCTTATGTTCTCACGCAGGTCGGTCCTCTTCTCCAGTAGAATCCAAGGGCTACCTGTTGAAGAAATTCTACTCACCAGATCCATGGGTCCAGGCTCCTCGGCAAATCCAGGGTTAATCCACGTACTTGAATAAATAAAAAAAAACGGTGTCCCGACCACGAACTGAAAGGGGACCCATGTTTGCACATGGGTCACCTTCCCACGAATGCCAGAAACCCACTTTGACTTCTGTCTAAGTGGGTTTCTTCAGCCAATCAGGGAGTGCCACGTTGTAGCACTCTCCTGATCAGCTGTGTGCTGCTGTCCTCACTGACAGGCAGCACGCGGCAGTGTTACAATGTAGCGCCTATGCGCTACATTGTAACCAATGATGGGAACTTTCTGCCCTGCGGTTGACCTAAAGTGACGTCACCGCTGAGCAGAAAGTTCCCAGCATTGGTTACAATGGAGCGCATAGGCGCTACATTGTAACACTGCCGCGTGCTGCCTGTCAGTGAGGACAGCAGCACACAGCTGATCAGGAGAGTGCTACAACGTGGCACTCCCTGATTGGCTGAAGAAACCCACTTAGACAGAAGTCAAAGTGGGTTTCTGGCATTCGTGGGAAGGTGACCCATGTGCAAACATGGGTCCCCTTTCAGTTCGTGGTCGGGACACCGTTTTTTTTTATTTATTCAAGTACGTGGATTAACCCTGGATTTGCCGAGGAGCCTGGACCCATGGATCTGGTGAGTATAATTTCTTCAACAGGTAGCCCTTGGATTCTACTGGAGAAGAGGACCGACCTGCGTGAGAACATAAGGTAAGTATGTATGTATGTGTGTATGTATGTAATAAAATTATACTTTCACGGTGTGTGTGTCTTGTGTTTTTTTGGGTATTTTTTTAGTGGTAGTACTACAGGTACCAGCGGGCCCGTTTTTCCGCCGCATGCTGGTACTTGTGGTTCTCCAAGTACCAGCATGCGGGGGAGGCTTGCAGGGACTTGTAGTACTGCTACTAAAAACAATATCTTTTCATTATCACAAATGGCTATCAGCCTCCCCATCCGCAGCCCATTGGATGGGGGGGGACAGCCTCGGGCTTCACCCCTGGCCCTTGGGTGGCTGGGGGGGGGGACCCCTTGATTGAAGGGGTCCCCACTCCCCCAGGGTACCCCGGCCAGGGGTGACTAGTTGGATTTTTGATGCCACGGCCGCAGGGCACTGTATAAAAGTGACCCCCGGCTGTGGCATTATCTGTCCAGCTAGTGGAGCCCGGTGCTGGTTTTAAAAATACGGGGGACCCCTACTCTTTTTGTCCCCCGTATTTTTGGGACCAGGACCAGGCGCAGAGCCCGATGCTGGTTGCTTAAATATGGGGGAACCCCTGTCATTTTTCCCCCCATATTTCTGCAACCAGGATCGGCTCAAAGAGCCCGAGGCTGGTTATGCTTAGGAGGGGGGACCCCACGCAATTTTTTTGGCAAAAATAAGCACTTTCCCACCCCTTCCCACTGATATACATGCACGGATCTCATGGATCCCTGCATGCATCTCAAATCACGGAAAAAAAAAGCAGGTCTGTTTTTTTTAGGACTTTTTTACGAGTTGTAATTTTTCACGGCAGTGTTTTGTGTTTTTTTGCTTTGCACTTCTTAGTAAATGACCGAGATTCATATCTAAACAGGCGTAATTTGACCGATGGTGTATTCATTCGTAATTTTTTACCTGAACTAGCAAAAAATTACGAATGCCCTCATCACTGCCGTGATTAGTGTTTAGTAAATGACCGAGATTAACCGAGATGACACTTTGAAGAAAAAACGGCATCTCGGTCAAAATCGGGAGCTTAGTAAATATACCCCATTGTGTATCTCTGACTCAGGCCCAGTGTATCTCATATTACCTAGCATACAATAGCAACTACCTCCTGCAGAGCAGACTGGACCTGATACAGAGGTGGCAGCAAAGCAGTAGTAGCTGCTACTTTAGTCATAGCCGCTACTGCAAAATTATGCTAATGCTGCAGCTGATGTGCTGTCTATTGAGATGCCCACCAGCTGAAGCCAGCGATTGTATCCCCAGATGCATATTCTCTGGCCGTGGCAGCTTGTGTGGCTGGCATTCTAAGCAACCTTAGGTTTGCTCATACGCTGGATGGTCACGATGTTGATCCAATGTACCAACTTACCAGACGCATTCAGCAAATCTGGTAAGTTGGCAGTGGGCATATTTTTACAAAAGATGGCTCTTGTGGCATTAGCTTAAATTCTCAGATACACTGCTACTGAAGACACAGTAGAGACCCAGGTTGCGTCCACCGCTGAATCAGGCTCTGTTTATGTGTGTAGTACAAAGAATGCGGAATAACTGACAACAGTTTTAAACATTTTTAGATATTCCAAATGAATTGGTTAATAATTAGGGCAAAAAAGATTAAAGATGAAGCAGATGGCAGGCTTCAAAATATCAGAGCTTATGCAATATGCACTTTCTAAGATCACCTATCCAGCTAAAAAGCGGGGCCATCACCACCATTAGTTCATGTCTGCAGTTGTCCAGTACCACCTATCTTGGTCAAGGCCCTAGATCAGGGGTGCTTTAAGAAGGGGCCCGTGTTCACCTCCAGGTGGGCCCCCTCCTCTGCACAGCACAGTAGACTCCGGCATAGTGCCGAAGCCTACTGCGCAAGCGCAGGTCTCCAGAAACATTGCACCCGCCATCAGAGCCGGCCCTAACCAACATGATGCCCTAGGCAAGATTTTGGCTGTTGCCTCCTAGCACTGACGCAAGTTCCGCCTCTGACCCTGCACCCCTTTCCCAGCACCATCACCCCTCACCCATAGCAATCCTCATTTTGGTGCTCCTACCCCCTATATTTTAAATAGAAACAATGCGCACATTCGGTGCACAGCTCAAAAAGGGGTGTGTTCTTGCTGGGAAGGGGCATGGCCAACAATAGTACACCCAATTCAAATTATGCCACACAGTACTGCAACTTTATTCACATTTTATCATGCGAGTGTCCCTAATTCACGTTACATCACACAGTAGTACCACTTTACCTTATAAACATTACTCCTCACAGTATTGTCCCTTAGTCACATTACATCACACTGAATTGCTCCTTATTCACATTGCACCACACCATATTGCTCTTTATTCACATTAGACCATACAGTAGTGCCCTTTCTATACGTTACGCCACACAATAGAGCACCTTATACACATAATGACACACATTAGTAATTTATTTATACACATAATACCACACAGTAATGCCCCTTACACATATGACACACATTATTAATGTCCTTATAAAAATAATGCGCCTTACACATTATGCTAACCTTTATTAATGCCCTTATATGCATAATGTCCCTTACACATATGCCACACATTATTAATGCCCTTATACACATAATGTCCCTTTCACATATGCCACACATTATTAGTGCACTTATACACATAATGACACACATAATGCCCCTTACACATCTGCTGCACATTATTAATGCATTTATACACATGACACACTCAATGCCCCTTACACATACAGTATGTCGAACACTACTGCACAACCAACCCGCGTGCGCACAACACTCACATGGCCACTAACACTGTGACATATACCTTAGCTTGCCAGCAGGAGATGCCTGGCGTGAGCCAGCTGGCAGCTCTGCTAACATTGGGTGCCAGTTTTTGATGAAAATGCATCTTATTTGCATTACTATGTGGCTAGGATGCACAATCAGCTTCTGCTGATTAAAATGATATGCTGCATGCCTATATTCTGTGTTCCACTGTGACTGTATCTGCATACGAAATACTTTCCAGGAATACACTGTAACGTAGCATTTTGTATGCAGATACAGCCTCAGTCTCACACAGAATATAGGCATGCCGCATATAATTGTAATCAGTAGAAGCTGCTTGTGCCCCTAGGCATACCAAATGCCCTAGGCATTTGCCTAGTTTGCTATGCCTAGGTCCGACTCTATCCGACATGTTCCAGAGACCAATTTGGATACTGCGCATATGCCGCGGCCATTTTAGGAGCGATTTTTGCAGCGACAGCAGTGCCCGATGCTGGACTCCGGAAAGGTAAGTATTAAATTCTGGGTGCAGTGTGTGCGGTGTGGGCCCCCCTGGATCTGGGAGCCCGTGTGCACCGCACACACTGCACCCATTATAGAAACACTAATCCTAGATCTATCTAGTAGCAATCATTTCAACTGACTTGAAGGTTGGTATTTCATCATTCCTTGCCCAGGCCATTACTGAGAACACAAATACAGTTAGGATGCATCAAAACAGTATGGTTGTGTTATGTAATGGTACAGAGCATGATTTTATGAAAAGCATTGGGCTCCATAGAATAGTGAAACGCTCCACCGTTACTGTGGGAACTGGAGCACCCTAACAATTGCCTTCCATTCTTCAGCCATATGGGGGAAAGTAACGAGAGTACCCCTAATCAATTTTAAAAGTTGGCTCACATGCTCTATAGTATATGAGTACTAGTTGAATACTGCAAGCTATGTGAACATTGTTGTGAAGCACGTCTATTTAGTGGCAGAAGTGTACCCTTCTGCAGGGTTGGGGCTGGGAGACCGGCGCTGGGAATCCGGCAGTCAGCGGGGCTGGGAGACCGGCGCTGGGAATCCGGCAGTCAGCATATCAACCCCGGGATCCCGGCAGCAGAATGCCGGCAGGGAGGGGAGGGCAACAAAGCCCCATGTGGGCTCGGTGGCTCACTGCGCTCGTTGCAGGTTCTATTCCCACTCTATGGGTGTCGTGACCTGTTGGTCGGCATTCTGTTTGCTGTCATTTTGATTGTTCGGGATTCCTGCATCGGCATGGTGACCGCTGGGATCCCGAGTGCCAGTCACATGACCGGATCCCCTTTTGCAAGTGGTCTTATTCAGCAAAATAATCAGGCAACAGGGCTTAGAAAGTCCCTGGAATTGTTCCAGAAAGATTATATTGAGTTTGTTTAATGCAGAGCTCATTATTCACCCAATTTTAATTCAATCTAGTATCTATAGGGTGTAAAATTAGCTAGTCAAAGGAATCTCTCACAGAGGTAATTTAATGTCATGTTTAAAAGGTTACATTAATAATTTTTAGCAGGATTTGCAATACAAGCAAGAAAACACATTGTAGTTCCTACACTGCAGCATGGTAATCTATCACTATCCTGGAATATATTGCCGAAATCCTGATTCTCAGAGGAGGAATAAAATGTGCTGAACTATTTGTGACTTGGCGGCTATAGTTTTGCTTCTGGCTATTTAATGTCATTGAATGTCTGACAAGTTGATGTCGGAGCTTTGGTGAAGGAGGGTGTCTTGTAAATGCAAGCCTGATAAATAGCTGGTCAGTGATCTTCCTTTTCTAGAATATGATCAGCAATAAAAACCCCTTCTGGGCAGTAAATTATAGAGCCACATGTGGTATGCATGTGGGAATGACAGGTTAGTTTCTGATTTTCTTTCTTTTCTCCTAGAACATTTATAGAAAATTTACAGTAAAATTATTTCTCAAGAAACTGTCCAAAACAATCAATTGAAACTAGTTTTGTAATTGTATTCTTACATGCAATGTTCCACAGTCTGACATTTGTCGTATCTATAATAGATTTCCCTGTATATTGAAACACATTAGGTCTTCAGTAGTAATTGAACTTATGTCGGATAACTTGGGACATTTTATCAATTATAGAAACTTTATACATGCAAAATGTTTTTCATGCTTGGACCTATTTGTAACGATCGGCCTCTGAAAATGACATCTAAAGAATGCATGGAAATCATTATTTGGTTTCCCCTGGCATCATTTCCTTTATGTATAATCCTTATCATAGTGGAACTGAAAGCCCAAATAGGGCTCCACTGTGCATGCACTGGCTCTCACTCATGAGCAGCAGAGGTGTTTCTTTATTAGTCAGTTCATCTCTGCTCTGGAAACCTTATTCTTTGAAAATGCTACTGATTGTTAGGCTACAGAGTTATTGTGAGACTATGGGCGGACATGGTGTGTGTGCGCGCGCGCATGTGTATGTGTGTGTGTGGGGGGGGGGGCTTGCTGTAACTGACCCTAACTTTGTATCTGGAATAAACCATTTTGCAATGTAAGTAGGGATGCCAGTCCTGGGATCCCACCCAAAAAAAGTCTGGGATTTTAATCCCAGGGTCTTTGTGATTGGCTAAAATCACATCTTCCCTTCTTCTGCATCCATTGCCTGGGCAGTGCTGGGCTCTTCCAGTGGCTCAGATGTGGCCCAAGCTGTGACCTCAATTCAGCAAAGTGGTGGTGCATGACATCATAGATCACACAGCTGTGCTGCCTGTGATTGTGAGTAGACTAACTGTGAGACTGCTGAGGGGCGGTGGCTAAGGACAATGGAGGGACTGGGAGTCCTCTCTACTTTTTCCTACAGCTCAGCAGGCAGCAACTGATGTCAAGCTGAGTCAGAATCAGTCGGGACACCACTGACAGCTTATTAAAGCTGGAAATTAGACTCTGAGGGGTCTATTTACATAGCCTTGGATGGAGATAAAGTGGACGGAGATAAAGTACCAGGCAATTAGCTCCTACCTGCCATGTTACAGGTTGTGTTTGCAAAATGACAGTTAGGAGCTGATTGACTGGTACTTTATCTCCGTCCACGGCTTAGTAAATAGACGTCTGGTTCCAGTTACGCCTGTGGCCAGAAGGATTACTCAGAGGAGGCAGCTGCAGGTATGCTGGAGCACCAGCAATTGCAGTTGAGTGACACACGATTATCAGATACCATCTATCTGAGATTAGGCAGCCTCTGGACTATGGACTGTCAAGTGGAATCCAGGACAGGATGTTGACTACGCCTGAGGGTCCAGAGAATGGCTAGTCATTCTCGATTGATACATTGTACATGGCTGTTCTTCAGTGAAGTTTAGAAAATGAAAGCACATTTCTAATTGGTTTAAGCACTTTCTTTTCAGAGTTACCAGTACATTTATTTTCATGAATGTTCACCATTTTATTTTTCTTCTTTGGGTTCTTCTACCAAGACATTATGAATGTTTGTAAGGTGGAATGGAGGTGGAATTGAGTGCCTTTTGTGGTATTTCTCCATCCTCAACAAGGATTTGTTTGTTACATACATTGGTAACATCCTTGAAGATACCAAAGAGCTCCAGGAAAGTTGATAAGCATTTGCAATGTGTGTGGGTTGGAGAGCCATAGAGTTCTGGCTGGATAGGTTTACTCTGTGTAGTATGAATGCCAGTTAGTCAGGATTCTCACAGTCAAACACCTTCTGAAAGTTAAGGCCCATATAGACGGGCCGCTCAGCACACATCTCTCCCGCCGCTCAGCACAGCACGATCTGTGCTGAGCGTGCGGGGGGAGACGGGACGGGGGGCGCTCGTTTCACCCAGCGGGTGAAGTGAGCGACCCGCTAGATTGGCCTGCACGGCAGGCCAATCTAGCACCTAGCGATAGCGATGCGCAGGGCTGCGCATCGCTATCGCTGTAGGGGGTACACACGGAGCGATAATGCTCAAATTCTAAGCAATCTAGTCAGATTGCTTAGAATATCGCTCCGTGAGTACCCCCCTTTAGTTGTGAACTGTCTCTACTATAGTCAAATCCTAGATAATCAAGAACAGATAAGTGAGATTAATACTGAACATTTATCAGACTTTTTATCTCTATTTTAGATAGAGGGAAGTATATTACTTTAAAACACCCAAAACTTTTAAGGGGGAAATGTATCATATCTTAGAGAAATAAGGTGGAAAGAGATAAAGTACAGTACCAACCAATCAGCTCCTGTTATTTTACAGGCTGTGCTAGAAAAATGACAGAAGCTGATTGGTTGGTACTTTTGTTCTCGCCACGATTTTATAAATTTCCCCCTTTTTTGTGTCTAAACTGAGGGAACTACTACATTATGCTACATTTTTACAAAATCTCACTGCTAAAATGATCCTCACCTCATGAATCCCAATTCTAAAATAAAATTTCCCCTAAACCATTTTCTTTACTTAATATCAATCTTTTCACTTTAATTAAGAACACATTCTTAATTTTGCTTCTTCTTATACTGCTATATAAAGAAACTATCTGTCTCCAAAGCTTATTGTAATCAAATATACCTTTTGTGCTAATGAGTGTTTTAGTGCATTGTGGCGATTGTGGTTTTATATAATAGGCTGTGTTTTATGTTACTTTGTGTCCAATGTCTATAAGACTGATCTTCTGCCTATAATTAAAGTTGATGTACAAGCAGAATTCTAATTTACTAGCACTAATCTTAAGTGCCTCTATTTGCTTATTTGTTGTCCTCTACTAAATTTAGAACATGTCTATTCTTACTTAGGCAACAAAACTTACTCTGGCAGGGTGTGCAATATAAGGGCTAGCAGTAATGGCTTAGAATTGTAGCAGTAGACTGAAGTAAAGCGAGGTTATTTTCATTTTGTGAAGACGGATTCTTTGTATCATGATTTGGACATGTCAATCTGTAATAAGAGATGTGTCAACATTGCTAGCGATAAGCTTCATTTAAAAATGTAAAATTGCCATACCTTAAATCCTGTTATTTTAAATGCTTTGGATTATGAAATAAAATGATCCATTCAGCAGTAAGTGTTACTCATATGACAGGAGCCATTAAGGATTTTACTAAGTGCAGTGGATATTGTTTCTTTCAATTTATTGACTTGGTTCTTGTCCAGGAAACCATTTACAAACCAATGAATGTTAACTTGTTTTGTATGGCTATTAGTCTCATTTTATATGTATTTCTATGCGCTGTAATGATCATATTTGTTAGCAGTGCATAAAGAATAGTTGTTATTGGGCGTGGCTGACATGAGATATACAATGTATAAGAATGTACAAGTAGATAGGCAGATACACATACAGATTATATAATTACAAAGATAACTACCACATACAATCATCATCTTTAAATAAAAGAAAGAAATTCATTACAACTGAATTGCATTCTGGAGAAAAAAAACTATTCAAAGTGGTATGGTTGGTGTATATGCAGTATAATTTTGTTTTCTATCATTTCAATATCTGTCTTTCAAGGCAAATACATCTTCTTTTGATAGAAACAGTGGTACTTTGCAAACATATCATTTAAACATGATTTCAGAGTTGCTATGTTATTGTTGTTTGTGAGATATCAATTTTTTTCTATGTATCTCAGCAACGGAACAAGAAAGAGTATTGTGTAAGTGCAGGGCCGTCTTTTCGTATGGGCTCAATGGGCTCTTACCCAAGGGCCCCAGGAGTATAAGGGCCCTCGGCTGATAGCTGAGGGTCCCCTCTTTCCAGAGGTACCAGATTTTTGAAAATCGGCCATCGGGAACCGGAGATATCTGACTTGAAAGCAGTGGTCCCCAACCAAGCCTTATAATTGCTCTTCCCAGCCTGATATCTTGGGTTTTGTCTGACTTAGAGTATTTCTGAGGTTATAAGCCAAAAGCTGGGACTCTCCCCTTTTGGTGGACACTGGCAGCTTGTCTCTATTATGCCCAGAACCAGAGATATCAGCCTTCAAGCAGCTGGTCCCTGCTCCAGCTACACATGCCTAATATTCAGTTTTAGATTTTTGTTGGTGAATTGCTTTGGCTCCTGAACTCTGATCCCCAAGTCCCCAAGTCCCCAGAACCTTCTGAAAGGTGGGACTCTCTAGTTTGTTATCCCATTCAAAGCTAAGAAATATATTTTCAGGAACTTGAGATATCTGCAGTCCAGCAAGCTTCCCTCCCACCGGAAAATGATAAATATTAAGCCAACTCCACTATCCACACCTCCCCTACGTATTAAACACCCCCTACCACCCTGGAAGTCATGTACCAGGGCTTCTTCATTCAGCCCAATGTCCCCTTCTACAGTTTAGCCCCATCTGTGCAGTAAAGGAGTAAATAGCAGAAATTACTGTTACATGCTGAGCAGAAGATAGAACACCCCCTACTGCCCGGTTGACATCAAAGCTGCGCTGATAGCACCCCCCACCCCTACCGCTCGAGGATGGGTAGGGGGCCCAGTGCATTGCTGTGCCCAGGGGCCTACACTGCTGTTAAGACGGCCCTGTGTAAGTGTAAATGTGGTTTCTCAGGGGGTCTGTGTTCTGGTGACTGTATGCTAGCCACTGGTGCTAGTTATTGTCCCCTGTGCAGGGAACAGCAAGCACTGTCTACAGATGGTGCAAAACAGGACACCACAAGCAGAAAGGAAATGGACACACCAGATCAAACTCACGCAAGAACAATTTTTAATCATCAGACAAGAATACTGTATAGAGGTCTATACACAGATACTTCGATTTATTTGACAAACCTGTGAGTGTGATGAAGCTCAAGCAAGATAGAGAGGGTACCTTTCTTGTCTTCAAACATACCCCGCTTTTGTCACTTTGTTTGGAATTTGTTGGCTTTGGGCTTAGGGGTATTAAGAGGCAGCTCTCATGGTTACAACCCAAATGAGTTGATATCATCAACAGACTTACCAGCCTGTGCCTGTATTGTGTGCTCATACACTTCAACTGCAACTTCATATACAACTAGTAAGCCATAGATTTTGGCTATTTTGCATGTTAGAAGGTCTCTTGAAAGCAACAATATAACAGGTCTCCTAATATATACCTTAGTGAAGATAATGTCATCTAACAGGTCCCTGGGCCATGTAGCAGGTAGGGAGTTTCATTAAGTTGATATACTCACAAAACAGGGCCATACGTTGACACATATTCCATAGTACATAGGTCCTCCACTAGACACAAATAAATACTTTTAGCAGAGCTGTAGATTGATGATGTTGCAATTAGTACATACTGTATAACCAGTTTTTCTGATTAGTGCATGATATTTAAGATATATTCCAAATGTTTTCCTGTTTTCAAGGAAAAGCAATTATTTTGTTGGCCTTCTAAATGCAAAATGTTCATTTGCATCTGAGTTTCTGCCAAGATCTGAACATATAAAGTTGAGAGAGAGAGCGACCTGCTATCAATTAATGGTCCTTTTTCAGTTGTATGGAAATATTGTTAGGGTCTCCTGCCCTGTGCTGCCACGTCGTCATGGCAACCGGGAGACAAGTGCTAGTGGAGTAACCTGAGCGCAGCTGATACTCCGGTTCGGGTCTTTTGCTGTGCAGTGGTTATAGGCTCTGTGCACGGCAGGGGATCCGGTGCTGGTTTTTGTGCTCACAGTCTGTGAGGTCTGAGTGGGGCGTGGACAGCACCTGCTTTATAAGGCCTCTTTTCAGGGTAAGCAGATGCTGCTGAATCTTTGTTGGTTAGTCAGTTCATGAAAGTTAGCCAGTACTGTGTAGCTTTGTATTTGTTTGTTGCTTACTGCAAATAGGCCTGGGGATTTGGTATTACACTCTGCCAATCCAGACCTAGCAGTAAGACTGGAGTCAGTCGTTTAGCTTGCTGGGGTTCTGTTACTACTCTGTGAACTTAGCAAGTTTGCGGCTGTATTCTAAGACTTGCCTGTCTAATCCTGTCTCACTGTGCTAGGTGTCAGGGGTCAGTTTAGTGGCAGTAAGCTAAAACCTGTGCACTGCAAGTGAGAATCAGGATTGTGGAGTCTCTCCTTGTGTCTATCATTCCATCTCTGACCAAGGAGTTTACTGCCACACCCGTTGGTAACCCTTTAGGGTTTTGCTGTTGCCCTTAGCAACAGCATTTCGGGTTCTCTACGTATTAAAACACAACATCTTGCTATTTCCATCTGAGCAGTTCTAATACAAGGGAGATACCCAGTTCCTTAGCCTCTGGGCTTCTCTGTTCACTTTGTGTGTATTTTGTTACCCTATCACCTTCTGTGTACGTTATGTCATATTCCCCAGTTTGTCTGTGAGTCCATTTGTTTTGCATAGCAGTTCAAACACCAGTACATTCCTGCAGACACTGGAGTGCATAACAGTTCTGACACCAGTACTTTCCTGCAGGCACTGGTGTGCATAACATATTCAGCAGCCTAATACTCCTGTTGAAATTTTGTGGGAATATGGAGCATACCCCTCAAAATACGTTGCAACAGGTGGTCGATCAGGTGCAGGTCCTGACTCGACAATTTAATGATTTGTCCATTAAAATGCACACCTCCCAGGCTGCTGGCGGAGCTCCCGCAGCAGCAGCACCTGCAGGGGTTAAGGAGCCGAAAGTAAATCTCCCGGATCGTTTTTCTGGAGATCGCTCGCAGTTCTTTTGTTTCAAGGAGAGCTGCAAGCTATACTTCCGGCTTAGGCCTCAGTCTTCTGGGTCGGTGATTCAGCGGGTGGGCATAGTGATTTCCTTGCTACAAGGAGACCCACAGGTCTGGGCATATGGGTTGCAGCCTGACTGTCCGTCGCTTAAAAGTGTTGATGCTTTTTTACGGCACTGGGCATGTTGTATGATGACCCTGACAAGACGGCCTCAGCCGAGGCTCAGATTTCGATCCTTAAGCAAGGGCGAAGGCCAGTTGAGGTTTACTGTACGGAGTTTCGGAGGTTGGCCCATGATACCCAGTGGAATGACCCAGCCCTGAGACACCAGTACCGAAGAGGTCTTTCTAACCAGATAAAGGACCAACTGGTACAATATCCCTTGCCTGATAGCTTGGATCAGCTCATGCAGTTATCCATCCGGGTGGATAGACGGCTGAGAGAGCGTAGGCTTGAAAGGGAGACTGAGATTTCCTTCCTTCCCAAGGGAACCTCAGACTCTGAGGAATTTTCTGAGGAGCCTATGCAGATTGGGGCTACCCGCCTCTCCTCGCGTGAGAAGACGCGGAGGAGACAGCAGGGGTTGTGTTTGTACTGTGGGAATAAAGGTCATGTGGTAGTATCATGCCCAGAAAAGCCGGAAAACTTCAGGGCCTGAGGGTGATGGGAAATATCCTGTCAGGCCAGAAGTCAGAATTTCCCAAGAAGACTTTTATCATTCCGGTGACCTTGAAGATCCTCGGTCAAACTGTCAAGACTGAGGCCTTTGTGGACAGTGGGGCCGACGGGGTTTTTATGGACCGCCAATTCGCCCTGAAACACTCTGTTCCCTTAGTACCCTTGGCATCGGAAATTGAGATTTGTGGGTTAAACGGGGAACCATTATCCCAAGGTAAAATTACCTCTTGCACTAGCCAGATTTCTTTGTTTATTGGAGCCACACACTCTGAAAAATTGTCCTTTTATGTGACTGTCTGTACTTTTGCCCCATTGGTGTTGGGGTTACCCTGGTTAAGGGCCCACAATCCTCAATTTGACTGGGTCTCTGGGGAGATTCTTAGTTGGGGTACTGATTGTTTCAGGAGTTGCTTGAGCCTTCCAGTCAGGCTCTCGCAGCTAAGTTTGCCAGGATTGCCAGGGTGTTATGCAGATTTTGCGGACGTGTTCTCCAAAAAAGTTGCAGAGGTACTACCTCCCCATCGCCCCTATGACTGTGCCATTGATTTGTTGCCAAATGCTAAGCTTCCCAAGAGCAGGTTGTACTCCCTGTCACATCCTGAGACTCAGGCTATGGCAGAGTACATTCAGGAGAACTTGGCTAAGGGATTTATCAGACCTTCACAGTCTCCAGTTGGGTCGGGGTTCTTCTTCGTGGGTAAAAAGGACGGTTCGTTGCGACCCTGCATCGACTTCAGGGAATTGAACCGTATCACGATTAAAAACTCATACCCACTGCCTCTCATTTCGGTCTTGTTTGACCAGCTTCGTACTGCCACCATTTTTTCTAAGATTGACCTACGCGGTGCGTACAATCTAATCCGAATAAGAGAGGGGGATGAATGGAAGACTGCCTTTAATACCCACTCAGGGCATTATGAATATTTGGTGATGCCTTTTGGGCTCTGTAATGCCCCGGCAGTCTTCCAGGATTTCATGAATGATGTGCTCAGGGAATATTTGGATAGATTCTTAGTTGTATACTTAGATGACATCCTAATCTTCTCCCATTCCCTGGAGGAACATCGGAAGCATGTACGCTTAGTCCTCCAGAAACTCAGAGACCACCGGCTTGGGGCGAAGCTGGAGAAGTGCGAATTTGAAGTTCAGCAAATCGCATTTCTAGGATATATTATCTCCCCAGAAGGTTTCCAAATGGAGGGTTCCAAGGTACAGGCAGTCCTGGATTGGGTGCAGCCCACTAGTTTGAAGGCGCTTCAGCGTTTCCTGGGCTTTGCGAATTTTTATAGACGATTTATCGCTGGATTTTCGTCTATAGTGGCGCCCTTGGTGGCACTCACTAAGAAAGGGGCGGATGTTGCTCACTGGTCTTGTGAGGCTAAAGCGGCTTTTGCCCGTCTCAAAAGGGCATTTGTTTCGGCCAAGGTGCTGCGACACCCAGATCCAGAGCGTCCTTTTGTGGTGGAGGTGGATGCCTCTGAGATGGGTATTGGGGCAGTGCTTTCTCAGATGGGAGTGTCTGATAATCGCCTTCATCCCTGTGCTTACTTTTCCCGTAAATTTTCGCCTGCCGAGATGAATTATGACGTGGGTAACCGGGAATTGTTGGCTATTAAGGATGCACTCGAGGAGTGGAGACACTGGCTTGAGGGGGCTAAGTTTGTGGTCTCAATTCTCACTGACCATAAGAATCTGGCATATTTAGAGTCAGCGAAGCGTCTCAATGCCAGGCAGGCACGATGGGCTTTGTTTTTTGCTCGCTTTAATTTTTTGATAACATATCGCCCTGGGTCAAAAAACATCAAGGCTGATGCGCTCTCGCGGAGTTTTGCTCCAATCCAGGAGACCACCGAGGAGCCGTTGCCCATTGTTTCCCCATCATGTATTAAAGTGGGCATTACCCAGGACCTCTTATCATTAGTCCTTAGAGCACAGGAGCAGGCTCCTCCAGACCTTCCGGTAGGTCTTTTGTTTGTGCCTCCTAGGTTAAGACAGCGAGTGTTCCTGGAATTCCATGCCAAGAAGTCGGCAGGTCACCCGGGTATTGCCAGAACTCGGGAGTTGCTATCTAGGGCGGTGTGGTGGCCCTCGGTGGCTAAGGATGTGGATCAGTGGGTTCGGGCATGTGACATCTGTGCCCGAAATAAGACTCCTAGAGGGGTTCCTGTTGGCCCATTACATCCACTCTCTATCCCATCTAAGCCATGGACCCACATTTCAATGGATTTTGTGGTGGACTTGCCCAAATCCTCGGGGATGACAGCCATCTGGGTTGTCGTTGACAGGTTTTCGAAGATGGCGCACTTCGTTCCACTGGTTGGGCTGCCATCAGCCAGACGCCTGTCTGAATTATTTATGCTGCATGTTGTGCGTCTCCACGGGTTGCCACTTGATGTGGTCTCTGACCGCGGATCCCAGTTTGTGGCCAAATTCTGGAGGGCATTTTGTTTCGATCTCCAGATTTCTGTCAGCTTGTCGTCAGGCTACCATCCGCAGTCTAATGGGCAGACTGAAAGGGTGAACCAGTCCTTGGAGCAGTTCCTCAGGTGTTATGTCTCCAAGTGTCAGACTGACTGGGTTGCTCATCTGTCCATGGCGGAGTTTGCCTATAACAACGCGGCTCACTCTGCTACAGGGATCTCTCCCTTCCTTTGTGTGTATGGGCATCATCCTAAGGCCAATTCTTTTGACCCCCTGGACTCCACGCCTGGTGGTTCCTCTGTGGTTTCGGTCCTTAGAGGTATTTGGCGGAAAGTGAAGAAAGCCCTTGTGTCTGTGTCATTAGTGACCAAAAGGGTTTTTGATAAGCGGAAAAGACCCTGCAGCTTCAAATTAGGAGACTTCGTCTGGTTGTCAACCAAGAATTTGAAGTTGAGACAGCCATCTCATAAGTTAGGCCCCCGGTTCATCGGCCCTTATAAGATCACCAGGGTTATCAATCCGGTGGCATTTCAGTTAGATCTGCCCCGTTCTTTGGGTATCAATAAAACATTTCATTGTTCCCTTTTAAAACGGGCGATTAGTAATCCTTCTTCCAGTGGAAGACCTTCCCCTCTTCTGATACGTGGCCAGAGGGAGTTTGTTGTTGAAAGGATTCTTGACTCCAAGGTGGTTCGGGGTCGGCTGTCATTTTTGGTGCACTGGAAGGGGTATGGCCCGGAGGAGCGGTCGTGGGTGCGCAGTTGTGATCTTCATGCCCCCAGACTGATACGCTCTTTCTTCTCGCAGTTCCCCGATAAACCCGGTGGTAGGGGTTCTTTGACCCCTCGTCAGAGGGGGGGTACTGTTAGGGTCTCCTGCCCTGTGCTGCCACGTCGTCATGGCAACCGGGAGACAAGTGCTAGTGGAGTAACCTGAGCGCAGCTGATACTCCGGTTCGGGTCTTTTGCTGTGCAGTGGTTATAGGCTCTGTGCACGGCAGGGGATCCGGTGCTGGTTTTCGTGCTCACAGTCTGTGAGGTCTGAGTGGGGCGTGGACAGCACCTGCTTTATAAGGCCTCTTTTCAGGGTAAGCAGATGCTGCTGAATCTTTGTTGGTTAGTCAGTTCATGAAAGTTAGCCAGTACTGTGTAGCTTTGTATTTGTTTGTTGCTTACAGCAAATAGGCCTGGGGATTTGGTATTACACTCTGCCAATCCAGACCTAGCAGTAAGACTGGAGTCAGTCGTTTAGCTTGCTGGGGTTCTGTTACTACTCTGTGAACTTAGCAAGTTTGCGGCTGTATTCTAAGACTTGCCTGTCTAATCCTGTCTCACTGTGCTAGGTGTCAGGGGTCAGTTTAGTGGCAGTAAGCTAAAACCTGTGCACTGCAAGTGAGAATCAGGATTGTGGAGTCTCTCCTTGTGTCTATCATTCCATCTCTGACCAAGGAGTTTACTGCCACACCCGTTGGTAACCCTTTAGGGTTTTGCTGTTGCCCTTAGCAACAGCATTTCGGGTTCTCTACGTATTAAAACACAACATCTTGCTATTTCCATCTGAGCAGTTCTAATACAAGGGAGATACCCAGTTCCTTAGCCTCTGGGCTTCTCTGTTCACTTTGTGTGTATTTTGTTACCCTATCACCTTCTGTGTACGTTATGTCATATTCCCCAGTTTGTCTGTGAGTCCATTTGTTTTGCATAGCAGTTCAAACACCAGTACATTCCTGCAGACACTGGAGTGCATAACAGTTCTGACACCAGTACTTTCCTGCAGGCACTGGTGTGCATAACAAATATTCTGTGGCATATTATATGGCTTGTGGGCAAATAATTGCATCATGCATTCTATTGCAACCACACAACTATAGACCACAACCACACTATAAAGAGTAAAAAAAAACAGCTTAACTCATTAACAAAAAATGTCTTACCCAATAGTAGACGACTGAAAAAGTCATGAAATAATCACAAGATTTAAGTTTCCATATGTACTGTAACATCTAGTATGATACCGTTTATCACTGTTATCAATCATTTGTATCACAAAGTGTCTGACTGCTACGTTCTTTATTTAGATCAGTGGCATGAAAGCTGCTAATCAGGACAAATATATATATATATATATATATATATAAAAACTAATTTTAATTTAAAACTAATTAACTTTTGGGACTTTTACAAACGGTACAGTTGTGGCAAATTGTGCTGTTCCATTACAATATTTTTAACTTATTGAACTACTTCGGGCAGAACAAACTTTTTTTTAAATTTTGGTTTGCTTTTTTAATGGTCATATAAACTAAAGCATGATTCTATTCTATAGCTCATTGGTCATCTCTCAACTGGATTACAGCAGTCCCCTCTTATTTTGCCATCCTGACTCCCACCCTCTCCGCTCCAATTTATATTTAATGATGTTTGCCCCTCCCCTAAAGACTGTAAGCACTCACGAGCAAGACCCTCCTCTGTGTACCATCAACAGTGGCTGTAAACCTACGGAATCAGCAGGCACTCATTTCTAGATTATAACTGTATTTGTATTAATGTTTATATCCTATTATGTACTACATTGTTTCCAACTGTAGTGTTATTGTCCGTTCCCCCCCCCCCCCCCCCCCCCCCCCATTTTTCAGGGGGAGGACTAACGGCAGCAGCCTCCCTGGATTCTCCACAGCCCTCTGCTGGGACTTAGCAGAAGCAGTTTCCTCTGACAAGCCCTGCCCAGGGTAAAGAGTACCCCCTTCCCCCACATACTCCCAACCTCTAGGCACCTCTGACTGAGGCTGCAATGTCAAATGTCACCATGACAGTACAGCAAAGCTAATTACCACTACAAGCCCTTTCCTGGTGTACTGCACGTCTGTAAGTGTAAGGACTGAGATGAACACTTTGACCGTCTTTAGACGCACAAATATCGCTTAGTGCATTTTTAGATGCAACCATCGGTCGCATCATCGAAACCTGTAGCATCCCCATGCTTGGTGCAGATTGTCAGTCAGGGCATGGCCTCCAATGTGAGCAATTATATGTCTGAGTTAACAACTATGCCCATAAGACAGACCATCTCACTGCGTCCACACAGTCACCACCCTCTCACCACTGAGTAATTGTCCAGGAATGGCCACTACATTTTCAAGACATTTCTGAGACTATGTGTCTCTATTGCAACTGAAAGAAAATCGCTAAACTGCATCCAACATTTGCAGTTGGGATTGGGATCAGTGGGATCTCGGGATCCTGGCCCCAAAAGAGCCTCCAATCCCAGGATTACATTGCGCAAGTGCACTTTGGCCGGGCAGCGCTGAGCACTATAGCACAGCGCTGCCCAGCTGTACGGCCCAGGTGGCACTGGCAGTGGGGTGTTTTTAAAGCTGATGCGGGCAGCATGAACAAACGCTGACCACGCCAGTGTCATTTAAAATGTAGCACCGACCGCCAGCCAATCGGAGCTGGCGGACCGGCAGCCAATAAAGAAAGCGGCTGCAGCAGCGGCTCCTGATTGGCTGCCGGACTGCCTGTACTGACTGGCTGGCGGCCAGTGCTACATTTGAAATGCGCAGTCAATGTTTGTCTATGGCTGTCGCTGCCCACCTATAATAATAAGTTTTAAAACCCAAACCCATCCTCCCTGCTCCGTGTATCCTCCCTCCCACACTGCTCCCTACATCGTATCCTCCCTCCCGCACTGCTCCCTACATCGCATCCTCCCTCCCGCACTGCTGCCTACATCCTCCCTCCCACGCTGCTCCCTACATCACATCCTCCCTCCCGCACTGCTCCCTACATCGCATACTCCCTCCCGCACTGCTCCCTACATCGCATCCTCCCTCCCGCACTGCTCCCTACATCACATCCTCCCTTCCGCACTGCTCCCTATATCGCATCCTCCCTCCTGCACTGCTCCCTACATCGCATCCTCTCTCCCACACTGCTCCCTACATCGCATCCTCCCTCCCGCACTGCTCCCTACATCGTCCCTCTCGCGCTGCTCACTACATCCTCCCTCCCGCGTTGCTCCCTGCATCGCATCCTCCCTCCCGCACTTCTCCCTACACTTTCCTTACACCCACCCTCCCTTGCTGTTCCGTACACCCTTCTTCTCTGCCCTCCACTTTCACTCTCCCTGCTCCCTACTGCAATTCCAGGATCCCGGGAATCCCGGGATTGAGCGTTTTTCAATTCCAAATTCTGGGATTGAAAAAATGGTCCAAGATTGGCATCCCTAATTTGCAGCGTGTCCGACTCCCAGTCAGGCCAAAAGTCACCTTCCAAAAAGCTTTTAGTCATGCGGCTCCATCTCTATGGAACTCACTTCCCCGCACACTGTGCGAGACGCCCCAACTATAGAATCCTTCAAAAATAGACTCAAGACTTCTGTTTACTCAATCATTTCCATAATGTCCCTTTAGCATCTACATGCTTCTGTATTTTATGAAAAGCTGTTCTGTACTTCATTGTTTCTTTACTATATTATGCTATGTATCTGTTAAGCACCTTGAGTCCTATTGGAGAAAGAGCGCTGTATAAATAACATAATAATAATAATAATAATAATAATAATTATTATTATTAAATGTATTTTGTGGCATGCATAAGCATGATCTAATCAATTTCCATTCAAAAGAACAAAAATGGGGGTCGTAGCGCGATGCCCCACCCCTTCACTCGAGGCTCTGCCCATTTTATTGAGGCCCCGTCCCCTTTCCGGCCGCAACCGCACCTTCGGCGCGGCATGTCCCGCATTGGAATCACCACAAGTTGGGAGGTATGAGTAATTGCACATTTTATTTATCCAGTGTAAAAATAATAAAAAACTGAATCTTGCATTGGTTGCATAAGATTTAAATTAAGTAGTTGTGGGTGAAGAAAAATAGAAACTATAATGGTTCCAAATAATCCGAATCTAACTTAGCTATATGAAGTACATTTCCAACATTTCACAAAAATCAGCTTCAGCCACATTATTGAAAATTTACTGTGATCATCATCTTGATTTTAATTATATAGCCAGTAACATGTTATGTAAAGTGAAGTTAGGCCCTCATTCCGAGTTGTTCGCTCGTTCTTTTTCATCGCATTGCAGCGATTTTCCGCAAACTGCGCATGCGCAATGTTCGCACTGCGACTGCGCCAAGTAAATTTGCTAAGAAGTTTGGTATTTTACTCACGGTATTACGAGGTTTTTTCTTTGTTCTGGTGATTGTGTGATTGACAGGAAGTGGGTGTTTCTGGGCGGAAACTGGCCGTTTTATGGGAGTGTGTGAAAAAACGCTGCCGTTTCTGGGAAAAACGCGGGAGTGGCTGGAGAAACGGGGGAGTGTCTGGGCGAACGCTGGGTGTGTTTGTGACGTCAAACCAGGAACGAAACTGACTGAACTGATCGTAGTGGCAGAGTAAGTGTCGAGCTACTCAGAAACTGCTTAGAAATTTCTATTCGCAATTTTGAGAATCTTTCGTTCGCAATTTTGCTAAGCTAAGATTCACTCCCAGTAGGCGGCGGCTTAGCGTGTGCAATGCTGCTAAAAGCAGCTTGCGAGCGAACAACTCGGAATGAGGGCCTTAGTACAAATGAGTCTTTCATTTGATGTTGCTCTAGGGCCCTAGGCACTGTGAGTAAATATACAAAATAATTGTCAATATGCCATCTCATACCCCTCTGCTAAACACAACTGCACTACTTACTATCTGGGGAAATACATAGGGTGGTATCCTATTACCTACGGTAAAACATTGTGACCCCCGACGCGGAAGCCGGGGCAGCGCCGTGACCTGCATCACCCCACTCTCCCACTGCTTGGTTCAAATGATATGTACTTGGTTCAAATGATATGCCTGGCATAATTACACTCAGTTCCACTCTGCCCACACATACGTCCTCAATGGAATTTACCTATGTGAGACTGGTCTGTTACAGTTCTTCAATCTTCAGTGAAGATACAATGGAAATGCATAAGACTTTACATCGCCTGTACATAAATACACTAAGATCGGAGTATGCGCAGTGCGAAAAACACACACAATAGGATCCGCAAACAGGCATATGTTCAACACTGCATCAGGTCCAAGTAGTTATAGAACACACAGCAAAACATTAAACACATTCAAATTCAAAAGAAAAGTAAATTAAATGTCACATAAAATAAGTTGTGTGCTTGATCTTAGTTGGTCTGTAGGGTTTTGCAGATGGCTCTTCTCTCAAAGAATCTGTATAAACTCAAGGCCCTACAAATCTTGGTGACCATGCATAATTTATTAATTTAGTAGACAATTATATTTGCTATTGCTTGGTTAAAAGTTCATCAGAAATCATAATATTCCAAAAGTCCTTTCAGAGACAAAAAAAAAAAAAGATAACACACAGTAGGGTTCCTTAAAATGTGATAAATCTAACTTGTAAGTTGCTAGTGTTTTATACTCTGTATTTTACTCTGCCATACTATTTTTCTGTTATTCTTCTTTTCTGATTTTTTCTGTTATTCACAGTACTCTTGTCATTTTTTTTAACCAAACTGTTTAACTGAATAAAGAAGTCATGCAAACTTAGAAGTATACATGAAAAAAATAAAGGACACCAGGATTGGTAACAGTATGATACATAAAAACATTCACTAATGTGCGAATAATGACGAACATATCACACAACAAATGTACGGGTCCAGTTTCAGTAGATATACACAAGTCATACAGCTTTAACCACTTAACTGACTATTTATTTCGCTCCGAAATTGTCGGTTTTTTTATGAGTGAATTAGGTGAAGAATATGAATTTAACCCTATCCCAAATGATTTTAGTTAAAAAAAAGGGGATTTTTTTTTTTAATTTACCCCCCAAAAACATTGAAACATCGATCGGGAACATCGTGGCCATCAAAACATTGGGAACATCGCGGCTTTCATTTTGAAAGCCGGGACAGCCTGCAGGTATACAGGGGGGGTCTGGGGGTGGCTTGGGAGGGTTCATTTACACTCCCCAGCGGCTGCCATTGTCTGCATTCACTGGAGGGGGGGTCTGGTCATGCTGACTGATGAGCAGTGATCGGCAGCACAGCGGACACAGGCGGAGAGTGCAGGGAGGCAGAGGGACCTTCCGTCCCTTTGACAGCAGCAGCGGAGAGAAGTTTCTCTTCCCTGCCGCTGCTAACACAGTTTATCTGACTGGTCGCATCCTGTGCGACCAGGTCAGATAGAGCACTTGCAGGAATGGTCGCATCTGATGCGACCATGCCAGGCAAGTGGTTAATAGAAGTGAAAAATAAAAAAAGAGAAAGCACACACATAAAAGGTGACTTAAAGGCAGGTAAGCAATGTAACAAAGCAATGAGGAAGGCTAGTCAGATGTTTGGTTGCATAGGGAGAGGAATCACCAGCAGAAATAAATAAGTAATAATGCCACTGCATACATAGATCATTCGTACGGCCTGATCTGGAATACTGTATTCAATTCTGGAGGCCATATCTTCAGGATATTAATACATAAGGATATTGAAACATTAGAGATTGTACATGGAAGGGCCTACATCTCAAAACTTACCCGGAAAAATAAAAAACTTAATATGTGTAGTTTGAAGCAGAAAAGGGAAAGGGGGGACATGTTAGAAACTTTCAAATATAGCAAGGGTTTTAATAAGGTCCAGGAGGGAAACATTCTTCAAATGAGAGGTATTGGAACACGAGGCCATGCTCAGAAAATTAAGGTAGGTAGGTTCAGGGGAAATTTGATAAAAAATTACTTCATAGAAAGGGTAGTGGACAAGGGGAATAGCCTCCCATTAGTGGTGGTAGAGGCTAAGACATTAGAACAATTTACACATGCATGGGATAGACATAAGGATATCCTTACAAAGAAATAGGTATTGAGGTAACAATATGGTTAAAAAGGGTCAGACTAGGGGCAAGGGGCAAGTGGTTCTTATCTGTTGTCAAATTCTACAAAGGAAAACAAAAGAAATGGGAAAGGATGAAGGAAGGGTAAGGAAAGACGGAGGTGTGAGGGAGAGGGGAATGGAGGTTAGAAAGTAAAAGGTCCAATCTGTATCTTAATGAAGAGGCTGATAGTGTGTGCTAATCAGATACTTTTGTCATTATTATGTACTACTGAAACAAGTTTCCAGACCAGTCAAACACGTCTGATTTGTACCACAGGGTGGTACAATTTTGAAGGCCTAATGAACCCCAAAATGTAAATATATAATAATAATAATAATAATAATAATAATAATAATAATAATTATTATTATTATTATTATTATTATTATTAAGTATTAGTCAGCAGTGCAAGCAAAGTGGTAAAGGCTGGTACCTCCATACCTGCAAGAAATGAGTATCCCTTACCACCTTACCGCAGGCGGGGGCTATATGATCAAGTCACAAATGAATCTTGGCTTTGGTGAATGGGAGGTGTTCATGTAGAAAGTGTATACAGTTATATTCAAAGTTATGTATTGACATATGTGCAATAAATTACGCTGATAGGACACTCACATGTTCAGTGTACTGCCTAATGCTGATAAAATGGAGTCCACCTTGCTCACTCTCCCGGAATGGCCGGGAGGCTCCCAAAACTCAGATGGCACAACCGGGAGAGAGGGCAACTCTCCCGAGTCTGGCTTCCACATGGCCGCACCCCCCACCCCACCCCACACACACACAGCCGCACACTCCCCACCGCAGCCTTCTGCTTACCCAGTCAGTGGGCGAGGTGATGGCGCAATTCATGCTGAATTGCATCATCGTAGCCACACTACTCACTTTACAAAACCTGAATCTGTGCATTGTATACAGGGGGCAGGGCCGCAAAGATGCACTCACGCCTACATGCCCCCGCTCCACTCTCATATGCTGAAGACAACCCCTTGCTGTGCCGACCCGGCAGCCACAAAGTCGGCAAGTATGATGGAGTCAACTGCTAATCCACAATGAGTTACAAAGAGCAGTCCTGAGACTTTGTTAAAATGAATTTCAATGTTTCAGATCCACCTGGATCGTTCATAAAAGGATTACATTCTTTGGGGGGAATTCAATTGTTTGAAAAGTCAGTTGGGTGTCTGTTTTTCCCCGTTGATTAGATAGGAAAAAACAGACACCCAACTGACTTTTCAAACAATTGCATACCCCCCTTTGTCTCTCTTTCTCAAGTATCAGTATTTGACTTATGGCCGAATTCAAGTTTGTACGCAAATGAAATTGTGATCTTCTAAGCTATGGAGCTACTAATGTTAGCAAGTGAAACTGCTGACCAGAAATAAAAAGAGACGCCCACTGGAGTTATCGCAAACTCATTCACAATTGCGTAAACATTTGCAGCCTACAGGAGAATACGGAGAACATTGAGGTTAAGGGGAGGCCTATGGCTAAGCAGAATGGACACAGCATTAGCGGAGCAGGCGGCATGTTTTTGCATGTTTCAGCTTGCAGCTGATGGCAAATACACGCCCCGAAAACAGCCATGACATATATGTGTTTTTACAATCACTTCCCGTTAACACCTCCAAACAGTTACTTTCTGTCAGTCACTTCTCCCGGAAATTCTAATTGCAAGCGAGATCGCAGCAGCACCATTGCGCATGCACAGTCTGCTGATAATCTCTCCTTTGCTTGAATATCGGTCACTGCATACAAATAGGGCTTAGGACCTTAATTTGCTCTTTAAGTAAAAGATAGCTATATCGGAAACAGTGTGGCAAGTTATGTGTTTAAATGTAATACAGTTGCAAGAAAAAGTATGTGAACCCTTTGGAATTTCCTGGATTTGTGCATAAATTGGTCATAAAATGTGTTCTGATCTTCATCTAAGTCACAACAATAGACAAACACAGTCTGCTGAAACTAAAACCACACAAACGATTATGTTTATTGAACACACCATGTAAACATTCACAGTGCAGGGTGGACAAAGTATGTGAACCCCTTGGCTAATGACTTCTACAAGAGCTAATCTGAGTCAGAAGTCAGCCAACCTGGAGTCCAATCAATGAGATGAGATTGGAGGTGTTGGTTAAAGCTGCCCTACCCTATAAAAATCACACACCAGTTTTGAGTTTGCAATTCTCAAGAAGCATTGCCTGATGTGAACCATGCCTTGCAGAAAAGAGCTCTCAGAAGACCTATGATTAAAAATTGTTGACTTGCATAAAGCTGGAAAGGGTTCTAAATGCCTTGATGTTCATCAGTCCACGCTAAGACAAATTGTCTATAAATGAAGAAAGTTCAGCACTGTTGCTACTCTCCCTAGGAGTGGGCATCCTGTAAAGATGACTGCAAGAGCACAGCACAGAATACTCAATGAGGTGAAGAAGAATCCTAGAGTGTCAGCTAAAGACTTACAGAAATCTCTGGCACATGCTAACATCTCTGTTGACGAATCTACCATACGTAAAACACTGAACAAGAATGGAGTTCATGGGAGGATACCACGGCGGACGCCACTGCTGTCCAAAAAAACATTGCTGCACGTTTGAAGTTTGCATAAGAGCACCTGAATGTTCCACGGCACTACTGGCAAAATATTCTGTGGACAGATGAAACCAAAGTTGAGTTGTTTGGAAGGAACACACAACATTATGTGTGGAGAAAAAAGGCACAGCACACCAACATCAAAACCTCATCCCAACTGTGAAGTATGGTGGTGGGGGCATCATGGTTTGGGGCTCCTTTCCTGCCTCGGGGCCTGGACAGATTACTATCATCGACGGAAAAATGAATTCCCTAGTTTATCAAGACATTTTACAGGAGAACTTAAGGCCATCTGTCCACCAATTGAAGTTCAACAGAAGATGGGTGATGCAACAGGACAACGATCCCAAAGCACAGAAGTAGATCATCAACAGAATGGCTTCAACAGAAGAAAATATGCCTTCTGGAGTAGCCCAGTCAGAGTCCTGACCTCAACCCAATTGAGATGCTGTGGCATGATCTCAAGAGAGCGATTCACACCAGACAACCCAAGAATATTGCTGAACTGAAACAGTTTTGTAAAGAGGAATGGACCAAAATTCCCCCTGACCGTTGTGCAGGTCTGATATGCAACAATAGGAAACGTTTGGTTGAGGTTATTGCTGCCAAAGGAGGGTCAACCAGTTATTAAATTCAAAGGTTCACATACTTTGTCCACCTTGCACTGTGAATGTTTACATGGTGTGTTCAATAAAAACATGAGAACATATAATTGTCTGTGTGGTATTAGTTTCAGCAGACTGTGTTTGTCTATTGTTGTGACTTAGATGAAGATCAGAACACATTTTATGACCAATTTATGAACAAATCCAGGAAATTACAAAGAGTTCACGTACCTTTTCTTGGACCTGATTCAGATTTGTGACTAGCAAAGCAAAAAAGCAAGTAACTGGGAAAAACCATGTTGCACTGCAGATGTAACATGTGCAGAGACAGATCACATTTGGGTGGGGTGTGCTGAAACTGAACTCTAAATTGCAGTGCAAAAATAAAGACGTGTGACATTTGTGGGCTGCATGCAAAAGCATCCAGTATTTACCCTGTGCATAAAAAATATAAATACATATATTTGCTCCCCTTGCATGACAATATGGTTTGTTCCACACACAAAGTTACTTGCTTTTTTGCTTTTCTTACAAAACCTGATTCAGGCCCTAAATGCATGCACTTGGAATTTTTACTGTTTTCTCTTCATTATTTGCTAAAATCTATCTGGCTCCCTGCAGACTAGCTTTTCTTGCTCTCCCTTCCTATAATTTACCAACCAGACTACCCCAAGGAATTTACCACTTTCCTCTTAAAATAACCTATCCATCTTTATTACAGCTGCAGACAGAAAGAGCAGGGGTCAATAGTAAACATATGTGGCTGGGGGTCACTACCCTGCAAAGGCAACCCATGTTAAATTTATCCTTGAATGCAGAGATAAATAATAGCAAGATCTTGACAGTTCAATGGACTTAGAATCAAGCACCGATAGATTTACTTCAAACATGGCTCACATGTTAACAAAATAAAAAAATCTCATACAAAAATAATTTTTTGGCAGCAAAAGTATCTGTCATGCAATATTTCTAAGTGATTTTTTTTCTTATGCTCCAGCGAATTGAAGTGTGATGTCCAAATGTTAAAACTTCAAAGCTGTCAATGCCACTGACAGTAAATGGGAGAAGTGTCACTTCAGAACACATTGTGAGCATTTTACCACAAGCATTTGGGCACTTGCATGGTCTATGAAATTGCTCTGGGGTATGACCTGGCTAAACTGTTTGTTCAACTAAAAATAAAACATTAGAACAAAACAAAGAGATAAGAAACAGGAGCTGAACATTTTACCACAAGCTTTCAGATTTGGTTAAACTGTTCCCTCAAAAAAACAAACAAACAAACAAAAAAAAATAGTTGCTTGTTTAAGATAGATATTTAAGATGGAAATTAATTCAAACACTCAAAGATATAAATTGTACTTCCCCGATTTTGTCAAGTTCATGAAAGCACTATTTTGCTGAAACTTGATTGAATGCATTTGCAAAGGCTTTAGGAAGAGGCAACCCCACTGTAACCTCAGTGAGATGATATTGTGAATGAAGTCTGTGGCAAACGCTTTCTACAGAAAACTTGTAACATAAGGAGTGAAACTTAATAGCCTGCGAATTGCCGGCTGTGCGGTACATTGTGTGAGTTTTCCCTTTTATTTTAAAGCGGCAATAATTTACATGGGAAAACCAAGTTGCTTTGTCGTGTAAATGATTGCGACTTTAAAAATACGGCAGACTCGCACAAAGTCCTGCACAGCCCGCAACTCGCAGGCTCTTAAATTCCCCCCAAGACTCCACATCCTTTTACAACTTTTAATATTTTTAACAGAGATGAGTGAAAGAATCTAGGACAGAGGTCCTAGTTTTAAGTTTATCCATGCTTGGCCACAGGTGACTTAATTAGCACCTCAGTCAATCTGATTTAACCATCTGTGCTGAGCCATGGAAATACCTAAAACTTGGACCGTTTTTGTGCATTGAGGGCCGCTTTTCAGAACCTTTGATCTACACTGTTCCACAAAACAGTTCTGCATTTCGCATTTGTACACTAAAATGTTGTCAGCAAAATTTGGCCATAAGTTTTTGCAGCTCTACCTCAACAACATGACACAGGAGGAGAAACTGTCAGTTGTCATCTGAATTCTATTTTTAGATTATGAATTATGTGATTTTGCAATTTGCAAGTATCATTTTGCAGAATGGCTAAGTAAAGGCAGGATTTGAATATTGCAATGCACCTAGAATTTTTTCACCTCTTCAAATGGACTGTTCAATCACAAAAATTCAATTTGCTGTGAAGTTCTGGTGGCTATAAGGAACCTTTCAAAATGTAACACATCTGAAGATCTCATTGTTTTAGTATGCAATATTCTTAAGTACACACTATACAATTATTGGCCCAATTTGCCAATAATCGGTAGATCAGCCAAATTTATTGTATAGTGTCTATGAAGGATCATTTCTGCGTTTCGCTGATAAATTGGGAAAATCTTTGCTACAAACACGAACAATGGATTTGCCGATCTGTCATTCCAAAGCATAAATCTCATCCACAATCTCCACATATCAGCCAGTGTGTGTGCATTTTCAATAATCTTACCATATGTCCAGAAGGGTTAAGGTGGGTACACACTGATAGATATATCTGCCGATCAATTGATCGGCAGATATATCTATGGACGGATTGGGCAATGTGTTGAGCATACACACTGCCCGATCTGTCGGGGACTCACGTCATGAACTGGGCGGGCGTGTACACACGCCCGCCCAGTTCAGCTGTCAATCACCGCCGGCCTCCGCAGCATGTGTACGGGCACACACACAGCGACGCGCCAATATATTGGTAGATATATTGTCCGTCGGCTGTGCTGCGGGGCCGACGCGATATGTCTGTGAACGACAGAGTTCACAGACATATCGCCGTACACACTGACCGACGGACCCGCAATATATCAGCCGTTTAATAGAACGGCCAATATATCGGCCAGTGTGTACCCACCTTAAATCAAGTAGCGTGTGAGCAAAGCTGATTTTTTCGATTGCACGATTTCACGAGATTTCAAGAAAAATCAGGTGAATTTTAAGAGGAAAAAATAAAGTGTACAGCAGAGATACCGTGACCCCCCTCTAGGTAAGTGTTCAGCTTAATTGTCGGGCCGACCAAAAATATCTAACAGCATGTACATAGCTTTAGACTATGGGCTTAATTCAAGTTTGGTTGCAAAATAACATTTTCCCCTAATGGGCAAATCCATGTGCACTGCAGGTGGGGCAGATATAACATGCGCAGAGAGAGTTAGATTTGTTTGGGATGTGTTTAAACTGAAATCTAAATTGCAGTGTAAAATAAAGCAGCCAGTATTTACCCTGCACAGAAACAAAATAACCCACCCAAATCTTACTCTCTCTACACATGTTATATCTGCCTCCCCTGCAGTGCACATGGTTTTGCCCAATTGCTATCAAAAATCCTGCTGCGATCAACTTGGAATTACCCCCTACGTTTGCTCTTTTCCAGTCCTCTGGAATGGCATCTGTATTTAATGACGGTTAAATAATTCTGTTAAAGGTGTAACCAGCATATCTTTTAGCTCTTTGAGTATCCTTGGGTGTATCCCCTCTGGCCCCATTGATTTATCCACTTTTAGTTTTGAAAGTTCAGTTAGGACCTTCTCCTCTGTAAATGTACTTTCATCTACCTTATTTTTATGAATGTCCTTGCAACTTAACTGTGGCCCCATCCCTTCTCCTTCTGAGGTAAATATTGAGCAAAAATAATTATTTAGGAGATCTGCTATTGCCTTGTCTCCCTCCACCAAATGCTCACTCTCTGTCTTAAGTCTTATTATTCCTCCATTTGATTTTCTCCTTTCACTTATATACTTAAAAAAAAGTTTTGCCCCCTTTATCTACTGATCCATTGGGCCATTTTCTCCTCAGCTTTTGCCTTTGCACGTCTGACCACTTTCTTAGCATCCTTCCATCTGTCAAGATACACCTCTTTGTCGTTATTATTTTGAGTCTGTTTGTATTTCCTAAAAGCCATCTTTTTTGCTTTCACACTAGTTGATACTTCTTTTGTGAACCACACTGGCTTCCTTTTCCTGGTGCTTTTCCTATCCCTTTTGATACAAAGGTCTATTGCACTTAGTATTGCACTTTTCAGTTTTTCCCACCTCTCCTGCACTCCTTCCAAGTTCCTCCAGTCCGCCAATGAATCACTTAAGCATCTCCCCATTTTTGCAAAGTCAGCATTTTTAAAATCCAACACCTTTGTTTTTGTGTGACAGGCGTTGGATCCTGTCTTTATACTAAACCATACTGCTTGATGATCACTGGATCCCAGGTGTTCACCCACATATATGTCGGATATCCTGTCACCATTTGTAAGAATTAAATCTAATATTGAGTCTTTGCGAGTGGGCTCCCTCACCAATTGCTTGAGCTGCTCCCTGTAAGGAATGTAGAAATTTGCCACTTGTAGCTGAACTTGCAAAAGACCCCTCCCAATTTACATCAGGTAAATTAAAGTCTCCCATGATTATGACTTCTCTTTTTAAAGCCATTTTAGTGATGACCAACAATACATTCCTGTCCAAATCCGGCCCCTGTCCTGGTGGTCTACAGATCCCCGCAATGCGAATAATGTCCTTCTCCCCGGTTTCTATGGTGACCCAAAGGGCCTCAGTTTTATTTTCAATATTTTGTATTAAAGTAGCATTTATGTTTTTTCACATACATTGCTACCCCTCCTCCTATTCTTCCCATTCTATCCTTTCTAAATAAATTGTATCCTGGTATAGCTATGTCCCAGTCATGATTCTCATTGCACCATGACTCTGTAATTGCCTCAAAATCCAGGTTATCCCTTGTCATTATCGCAGTTAGCTCTGGAATTTTGTCTCCTAAGCTCCTAGCATTTGCACACATAGCTTTAGGAATTGTGTATGTGCATCTATTATTAGTAGCCATGTCCAGACAGTACAAAATAAATGACAAGTTTAAAGTTGAAATTACCTGTTTGGTGATGTTGCTCAGTTGTTTTTTATTTTTTTTATTAATCAGGAATCACACTCTATCCTTTACACCACGACTACACCTCACTAAATGTAAAGATGTAATACACCTGACCACAAATGGCCAAATGATCAAAGGAGGTAAACACCAGACAGCATGCAATAATAAACTATGTTTCACTGAGCAACTTCCCCACACTTGCAATGCCAATTACAAGTCAATAATTACATCGAAAAACATACATGAGTTTGCATAAGAGAGAACTGTAGTGAGCAGATTGGGGGTGTCTTTTCATAGTTTAAAAAGACAGATAACATTGGTACAGGTGAGAATTCAGATGTTTTTGGTAAGCTACTGTATAGGCATAAATTTGAGTAGTTGCGGATGAAGTGAAAATGTCTTGCAGCATTCCAAACACAGATTTAAGTTATAAGTGTATGGGTTACTCAGACTGGAGTAGTTTGATGTGTAGAGGAAATGGATTCACATTTGTTTGAAAGCAGTCCTTCAGTGGTGCAGATTGTGGATTGATTGTTGTCCTTCTGTTTACCTTCGGTTTAACATCGGTGTAACGTCGAAATTATGTTTAAAATTGTAGTTAACCTTTTAATAATGTCCTTTGAATTAATGTCCACAAGCCTACGGCCCAAGCCTCCTTAATGCTCTTTAAGTAATGTACCAAGCATGTGAATACACTGATTAGACCCAAACTCCAATGATCCCTCTCTCAGCAATGGCTAATAATAAAACAGTTTCAAGAAAACAAACTAACATACCAACCACTGAGATTTATCAGTGTCATACCCTCATGCCTATACTCAGGAGATAACATTCCAATGTATCCAGGGCCGGCTCTAGGCATGTTCGAATAGAGCGGCCGCGCAGGGCGCCACCCTTAATGGGCGCCGCGCGCTGGCGCCGCCATATTCGAACATGGAGCCGGCCCTGCTCTGCAGCATCGTGTGACTTGAGTGCGCTATACGCGCTGAGCGGTGCCGGTGTCTAACGTCAGACGCCGGCGCCACGCAGCGCGCACAGTGCACTCAAGCGCCTTGGACTTGGAGGCTTCCTGGCCGCCCGCCCGCCAGCACCCCCGCACCCGCACCCGGACCCGGACCTGCACTGCCGCACCCAGACAGCAGTACTCCTCCCCCTCCAACGCCGCAGGTATTTGGGGGGGGTGGGGCGGCTGAGTGAATCATTTATGGATGGCACTGTGGGGGCATTTATCTGGCACTGTGGGGGCATTTATCTGGCACTGTGGGGACATTTATCTGGCACTTGTGGCACTGGGGGCATTTATCTGGCACTGTGGGGGCATTTACCTGGCACTGTGGGGACATTTATCTGGCACTGGGGGCATTTATCTGGCACTGTGGGGACATTTATCTGGCACTGTGGCACTGGGGGCATTTATCTGGCACTGTGGGGGCATTTACCTGGCACTGTGGGGACATTTATCTGGCACTGGGGGCATTTATCTGGCACTGTGGGGACATTTATCTGGCACTGTGGCACTGGGGGCATTTATCTGGCACTGTGGGGGCATTTACCTGGCACTGTGGGGACATTTATCTGGCACTGGGGGCATTTAACTGGCACTGTGGGGGCATTTATCTGGCACTGTGGGGGCATTTATCTGGCACTGTGGGGGCATTTATCTGGCACTGTGGGGACATTTATCTGGCACTGTGGGGACATTTATGTAGCACTGTGGGGGCATTTATGTAGCACTGTGGGGGCATTTATCTGGCACTGTGGGGGCATTTATCTGGCACTGTGGGGACATTTATCTGGCACTGTGGGGGCATTTATCTAGCACTGTGGGGGCTTTTCTGTATCTACATATCTGGCACTGTGTGGCCATTTATGTATCTGGCATTGCTGGGGGGCATGTCATGTGTTGCTGGCACTGCTGGGGGGCATGTCATGTGTAGCTGGCACGGCTGAGGAGCATATCATGTAGTGTTCCCGCTAGGCGTCTGTGGCTAGGCAAAGTGTCTAACGTGCTCTGCCTGACGCAAAGTGTCTAACGTGCTCTGCCTGGCGCAAAGTGTCTAACGTGCTCTGCCTGGCGCAAAGTGTCTAACGTGCTCTGCCTGGCGCAAAGTGTCTAACGTGCTCTGCCTGGCGCAAAGTGTCTAACGTGCTCTGCCTGGCGCAAAGTGTCTAGGAGGCTCTACCTGGTGCAGTGTGTATTAACTGTACTACTGTGTGGTGTAATGCGAATTGCCACTATTATGTGGCCACGCACCTTCCCCATGAAGCAACGCCCCTAAATTTTTGCTGCGTGCCTTTGGCGCGCACTGTCCATGCTTTACCATGTAGGTAGATGAGCACCAAGCATTACAGTATGTACATCATTTTGCCCTCCTAACTTAAAAATGTGCCCTCCCTGCCCTAAAAAGTGAACACTATCGTGTAGCTGGCACTGCTGGGGGTATATTGTGTGTAGCTGGCACTGTTGGGGGGTCATATCATGTCTATCTGGCACTGCACATTGTGTATCTGGCACTATACTGGAGACATTATGTGTATCTGACACTATACTGGAGACATTGTGTGTAAGGAACACTACTGTGGCTGTTATGTGTAAGGTTGCTAATTGTTTGCGTAGAGGGGGTGTGAAAACATATTGATTTATAGTCTAATAATATGAAGTTATGAGGCCACGCCCACTTCCCCACAAGGCCACGCCCACTTTTCCTGGAGCGCGCGCATAATGGGGGGGGGGGGCGCGCTTTTACATGTTTTCGCTCAGGGTGCTAGTAGGCCTGGAGCCGGCCCTGAATGTATCAATAGCAACCCATCATCTGCATAAGCAATCTAATAAAAATGCAGATTCCTTATGCTTATAGTAATGCTATAATTCTTAACACCCAATTTGCTAATTAATAATTCACTGCAATCAGTAGTGATAATCTGCAGCTCTCATTTTCAATAGACCTATACAAATATATATACACAAGCAGTCATTTGTGTGCACTGTTCTGCAGGAGGCTAGTACATGGAATTACCTAGACAAGTATATATTCACAAGCAGTTAGTTGTGTGCAATGTCACATGTTATATCTCTCCCATCTGCAGTGCACATGGTTTTGCCCATTAGGGGAAAATGTTATTTTGCAATCAACCCTGAATTAGGCCCTATGTGTAGCCATTTCCAGACCTATATAACCTTTTCAAATTATTAGTACCAAGTCAGTAGAAATGGAGTATTTGTTATTATTATAATTTTTTGTTTTATAATTCTTTACTTTAAATGGGCAGTCAAAATAGAGTTAAATACAGAAGAAAGGGCAACAAAACCCAATACAATGGATATAAATAAAAAAAAGTGATCACATTTTAAATACATTAATAAGCAAGAGGAAGACAGCAAAGTCAGATGAGCAATGGATGGGAAATGGTTGTACGGGTAATTAGGGTAAGAGGAGGAGAGAGGGCTTAAAACTGTACCATAAGGGTAACTACATGAAAAGCATCCAAAAATAAGAGAGAACAGCAGAAATAGGGTTGAAAGAAAGAACTGAAGAGGAAACTGCACTCGCTGCCCATGGGTCTACGCAGAGATTAGCACTCAGGAGAGGAAGGTTTCGGGGGTCTACGCTCCGCAAACAACCGGGGAGCACAAACTTGGGTAAAACTGTGTGAGTGGTCATGGAAGTAATAGGTTATTTCCTTCATGGATGCAGCATGCCAAATCTGGGTCTTAAGTGCAGGGAGAAGCGTGGGAGAAGTCTTTTTTTCACTTTAAATTTATCTGGGATTTAGCCGCCACCAAAATGTGTGCTGCTAATTTTCTGGAAAATTTGCTAAGTCTTGGGGGCGGGGGGTGGGGTGTTAGCACAACAAAAATATCTAAGGATCTTTTGGAACCGGAGCCTCCAGGAGTGAATTAAAGATGCCCTGAACCAGCTCCCAGAAGAGGACACTATTCAGACAGGTCCATCATATATGGATCATAGTTACCCTGCAGCCACAACCCTGCCAACAATGAGGTGAGGAGGACGTGAACATTCTAAGTCTGTCAGGGGTATAGTACAACAGATACATCAGTCTCTTTTATTTTGGCTGCAACAGAACTTTTAGCTATTCCCAGTATCACATCATCCCAGGCCTTATCACCTGGAGGAGGTCAAAGTCGCACTTCCGTGCAACTTCATGGGGCCTTACAGAGGGGAGGGTGCTGTCTAGAAAGTCAGCATAAGCTGGGAAATCGCATTGGACACTGTGGACCATGGCATTCTGAGTGCCTGAAGAATTTGTGTGGACTGGATGGCACAGTCCTTAGCTGGTTAAATGATGTCTCACCGGCAGGTCACAAAGAGTTTCATCTGGAGTACACTCATTGTCAACAGTGCCACTGCCATATGGTGTCCCACAGAGTTCTAAACTATCTCTCATGTTTTTTGCAGTATACAAACTACAAAGGGATGCGGTTACATTGCCGTCAGTCAGGATCCTGGTGGTCAGGATACCGATGCTGGAATCCCGACCACTGACAATACCGACAACCGGAATCCCAGCTAAAAGGGACTATTCCCACTCGTGGGTGTCAATGAAACCCATAGAATGGGAATAGAATTTGCTTCGTTGTGCTCGCCCCCTGCTGGCATTCTGGCGGCATCGGTATGCTGATCGCTGGGATCCCAGCCGCAAGCATACCATACCCAACGCCTACTACTGGGTGAAGTAATCAGACGTCATGGCCTGATTTACCACTGCAATGCAGATGATATACAACTGTACCTGTCCTTTGCTCCAGATACTGATAACCCAATAAATTAATAATTGTATCAAAATTGTTAGATACATTTCAGAATGTGATGGTGACTATAAAATACTGCATACATAGGTTACAGCAAGTGGAAAAAAAAACATTGTTCATTGGGGGTCATTCCGAGTTCGCTCGCAAGCTGCCTACTGGGAGTGAATCCTAGCTTATCAAAATTGCGAACGAAAGATTCGCAATATTGCGAAAAGACTTCTCTGTGCAGTTTCTGAGTAGCTCGAGACTTACTCTGCCAGTGCGATCAGTTCAGTGCTTGTCGTTCCTGGTTTGACGTCACAAACACACCCAGCGTTCGCTCAGACACTCCTCCGTTTCTCCAGCCACTCCCGCGTTTTTCCCAGAAACGGTAGCGTTTTTTCACACACTCCCATAAAACGTCCAGTTTCCGCCCAGAAACACCCACTTCCTGTCAATCACATTACGATCACCAGAACGAAGAAAAAACCTCGTAATGCCGTGAGTAAAATACCAATCTTCATAGCAAATTTACTTGGCGCAGTCGCACTGCGGACATTGCGCATGCGCATTAGCGACTAATCGCTCCGTTGCGAGAAAAAAATAACGAGCGAACAACTCGGAATGACCCCCTTTGTTTTAAATAGTCCTAGGGCAGCACTCTGCAACAAGGCTTATTTCAGCAGGGTTCAGAAAGTATTAAAATCATGCACCTCTATCTACTATTGCAAATGTACATACATTGATCAATGGTACATAATCACTACGCCAAACTACACAATTGTTTTTAGTGTGATAAATAAATTGGCTTGTTGAGGCTCTTTAAATGTTGTGTGCTACTCAAAATAGGTTGTAAAGCATTTTCTAATTGCATTTTAAGCAATAAAGAAAGCATATTACCATTTCATTGCTACATGTGCCAAAATGAAACTGGCAATGAGATATCATGTGTGACTTGTTTAAAACAGTTATTTGAAAGTGTATATTGCAAATGTCACCAGGAACACCTTAATTTGCAGTAATCATGTGAAAACAGTTATAATCACATAAGCAGATGTGCATTATCTGTTTAATAGACTCTAAAGCCCAGTACACACTTGACGCCCCCCACCGAAGCAGATATCGGTGGCGGCGGCGGCAGGCACCCAAGTGCATACACACTAGCAGATGCCGGTGGGGGAGGGAGCGACGGTGGGGGGAATGACACCCATGCTGCAGATGTCGTTAACGAGGACCTCTCTCATCTGTACATGTTCAGACGAGGGAGGGGGTCATTAACGATGTACGGGAGCACATATCGTTAACAACATTGAGTGTACACAATGGACGAGAAAGTAAAAGATCTCGCTCAGATTGGCCCTTCTGAGCGAGATCTTTTACTTTCTCGTCTAGTGTGTATGGGCCTATGGGTGACTATACAATAGGATTTTAATTACCTACCGGTAAATCCTTTTCTCGTAGTCCGTAGAGGATGCTGGAGTTCACATTAGTACCATGGGGTATAGACGGGTCCACTAGGAGCCACTGGCACTTTAAGAGTTTGAGAGTGTGGGCTGGCTCCTCCCTCTATGACCCTCCTACCAGACTCAATCTAGAAACTGTGCCCGAGGAGACGGACAACTTCGAGAGAAGGATAATACACAGATAGTGGCGAGATTCACACCAGCTCACACACAAGGCAAACCAAGCTAACTAGCTTGAAACATCAGCAACGGCTGAACAATATTACTTAACCAAGTAACAAAACAGTACTAAACCGAGAACTAAGCAGTACTGAACAAAGTAACCACTGCAAGATCACGAAGCACTGGGCGGGCGCCCAGCATCCTCTACGGACTACGAGAAAAGGATTTACCGGTAAATAATTAAAATCCTATTTTCCCTTACGTCCTAGAGGATGCTGGGGTCCACATTAGTACCATGGGGATGTACCAAAGCTCCCAGAACGGGAAGTAGAGCGTGGAGGCTCCTACAGAAGTGATTGACCAAACCTCAGGTCTTCAGAGGCCAAAGTATCGAACTTGTAGAACTTTGCAAATGTGTTCGACCAAGTAGCCGCTCGGCAAAGCTGTAAAGCCGAGACACCCCGGGCAGCCGCCCAGGAAGAACCCACCTTACGAGTAGAGTGGGCCTTAACAGACGTAGGACATGACAATCCTGCCGTAGAATATGCATGCTGGTGAGAGATCATCTGCTCAGAAGCAGGACACCCAAGTTTTTTGGGATCATACAGGACTAACAGAGAGTCCGATTTTCTGTGACAAATAGTCCTCGTCACATAGATTTTCAGAGCCCTTACAACATCCAAGGACTTTGATGAAATTGAGGAGTCAGTGGCAACTGGCACCACAATAGGTTGGTTGATATGAAATGCCGACACAACCTTCGGAAAGAACTGCTGACTTGTCCGGATCTCAGTTCGATCTTCATGGAAGATCAAGTAGGGGCTCTTACAAGACAGAGCCTCCAGCTCCGACACACGTCTAGCAGAAGCTAAGGCCAACAAAGTGACAGCCTTCCATGTGAGAAACTTGACCTCAACCTCCTGTAGAGGCTCAAACCAATCTGATTGGAGAAACTGCAGCACCACGTTAAGATCCCATGGTTCTGTAGGCGGCACAAAGGGAGGCTGGATGTGCAGAACCCCTTTCAAAAAGGTCTGAACCTCCGGGAGGGAAGCCAGCTCTTTCTGGAAGAAAATGGATAGGGCTGAAATCTGGACCTTTACGGATCCCAACCTCAGGCCCATATCCACACCTGCTTGCAGGAAGAGGAGAAACCGTCCCAGTTGAAACTCCACCATAGGAAACTTCTTGGACTCACACCAAGATACATATTTTTTCCAAATACGATGGTAATGTTTAGACGTTACTCCTTTCCTAGCCTGTATCAGGGTAGGAATAACCTTGTTCGGAATGCCCTTCCAAACCAGTATCTGGCGTTCAACCACGGTAAGTCTTGATAAGCGAACGGCCCCTGCTGCAACAGGTCCTCCCGAAGAGGAAGAGGCCTCAGCTCTTCTAGCAGTAGATCCAGAAGATCTGCGTACCAAGCCCTTCTTGGCCAGTCCGGAGCAATGAGGATCGCCTGAACTCTCATTCTCCTTATGAGTTTTAGAACGCTTGGAATGAGTGGTAGTGGAGGAAACACGTACACCGACTGGAACACCCACGGAGTCACTAGGGCATCCACCACCACGGCTTGCGGGTCCCTCAACCTGGAACAATACCGCCGAAGCTTCTTGTTGAGACGAGAGGCCATCATGTCTATTTGAGGTACACACCAAAGATCTGTTACCTCCGTGAACACCCCCGGATGGAGTCCCCACTCTCCTGGATGGAGATCGTGTCTGCTGAGGAAGTCCGCTTCCCAGTTGTCTACTCCCGGAATGAAGATTGCTGACAACACCAACGCGTGTTTTTCTGCCCAGAGGATGATTCTTGTTACCTCTGACATTGCAGCTCTGCTCTTCGTTCCACCCTGTCGGTTTATGTAAGCCACTGTCGTTAAATTGTCCGACTGCACTTGAATGGCTCGATCCCGCAGAAGATGGGCCGCTTGGAGAAGACCGTTGTAGACGGCTCTCAGTTCCAGAATGTTTATTGGTAGGCTGGCTTCCAGACTTGACCAGCTTCCTTGGAAGGTCTCCCCTTGAGTGACTGCGACCCAGCACCGGAGGCTTGCATCCATAGTTAGAAGGATCCAGTCCTGAATCCCGAACCTGCGGCCCACCAGAAGGTGAGGTAATTGTAGCCACCAGAGGAGTGAAATCCTGGCCTTTGGCGACAGACGTATTCTCTGGTGTATGTGTAGATGAGATCCCGACCACTTGTCCAGGAGATCCAGTTGGAAGGGTTGAGCATGAAACCTCCCGTACTGCAGAGCTTTGTAAGAGGCTACCATCTTCCCCAGAAGGCGAATGCACTGATGAACCGACACCCGGGCTGGCTTCAGGACATCCCAGACCATTGTTTGTATCACCAACACTTTCTCCTCCGTAAGAAACACTCTCTGCACTTCCGTGTCGAGGATCATTCCCAGAAAGGACAACTTCCTGGTCGGCTCCAAATGTGATTTTGGAAGATTCAGGATCCAACCGTGTTCCCTGAGTAGATGCGTCGTGAGAGCAATGGACTGTAACAGCTTCTCCTTGGACAATGCCTTTATCAGCAGATTGTCCAGATACGGAATTATGTTCACCCCCTGTCTGCGGAGGAAAACCATCATCTTCGCCATCACCTTGGTGAATACCCTTGGTGCTGTGGAGAGGTCAAATGGCAGGGCCTGGAACTGAAAATGACTGTCTAACAGTGCGAATTGGAGAAAAGCTTGATGCGGCGGCCAAATCGGAATGTGGTGGTACGCATCCTTGATATCCAGGGATACCAGGAATTCCCCCTCATCTAAACCTGATTTCACCGCCCTCAGAGACTCCATTTTGAACTTGAACTCCCTGAGAAAGGGGTTTAGCGATTTTAAGTTCAAAATGGGTGTGACCGAACCATCCGGTGAGGAGGGAAATCTTGTTCCCCTGGGACACAATATCTTGCACCCAGGGATCCAGGACGGACGACACCCAAACGTGGCTGAAATGCCTGAGTCTCGCCCCCACCGGCCCCACCTCCAGGCCACGCTGTCCACCATCATGCTGAGGACTTTGGCGTACCTGAAGCAGGCTTCTGTTCCTGGGAACCCGCAGCAGGTTTCTTGGATATTGGCCGACCTCCTCCTTAGAAGGTGTTGGACGGCTTGGCCTTTCTTGTTTTAGCAGCCCGAAAGGACTGTGATGCAGCTGAAGAAAAAGGTTTCTTCGTAGCAGGTGCAGCTGAGGGAAGAAAAGGTGACTTACCCGCTGTAGCCGTGGAAATCCACTCATCCAACTCTTCCCCAAAGAGAGCCTGACCTGTGTAGGGTAGGGTCTCCACACCTCTCCTGGATTCTGTGTCTGCAGACCACTGGTGCAGCCAAAGTCCTCTACGAGCTGAGACAGACATGGAAGATATCCCTGTAGCCATCAAACCCAGGTCTTTCATGGATTCCACCATAAATTGTGCAGAATCCTTAATGTTACGTAAAAACAATTCAATGTCACGTTTATCCATTGTATCCAAATCCTCAAGTAACGTGCCTGACCACTTTACTATAGCTTCGGAAACCCATGCACAGGCAATAGTAGGACATAGTATCGCCCCTGAAGCCGTGTATATGGATTTGAGAGGTGTCAATTTTGCGATCAGCCGGTTCTTTTAAAACGGTAGATCCGGGGACAGGTAAAACCACCTTTTTTGAAAGTCTGGATACAGACGCGTCAACTATGGGTGGGTTTACCCATTTTTTCCCATCCTCCTCAGGGAAAGAGAAAGCACCAGAACCTTTCTAGGGATCTGACATTTTTTCTCCGGGTTTTCGCAGGCTTTCTCAAATATAGAAAAAAAAGGACACACAGAGAGCGCAAACAGACTAAATGGATTAAAATATTTAATAATAAAACCAGGACTCAAAAGGTCCAATGATAGTTAGATAAATATGCACACATGTGAACCACAAATTACATGAAAATAAAAATAAAAAATAAAAAAACAGGACACTCCTTACTGATTCCACGATATTATCCTAAGAAGCTAGGCACATATGGGATTATATGCTCAAGTGGATATTTCTTTATCTTTTAGCAATGCATTGCAATAAGTCCCATACTCGGAAATTATTAAATATAGCTGCTTCTTTAGAACTATTGTTGCTCAAAGTTCCTTAAGGAATTCCAGATGACCATTAAGCACATAAGTATGAACTTGTTCTTATATCATTAGCTGTGCAGTTAGTTTCCAAGTTTATTGGCAACAGTTAATCCGCTCAGTGGGGCAGAAAAAATGCTCAGCACTGCAGCAGCTCCGTCAGCCGCTCTCCATATGTTGGTATTGCGGTAATGATAAATGCTTACCGCTTCCAAGTGAGTATGAGACTGGCGGCGCTGGGCGTCCCCGTGCGCTAGCTGGTTACGCTGCTCACTCGTGGCGGGTGGATGTCGGCTACGGCCCCCGTTTGACAAAGGAGGCCACTTGCAGGTGGCTTAGAATCCAAGATCTCAGTGCGGTGCGATGCAGTGCGGTAACAGATGATATCCGTGGCAGCTACAGGAGTCCCGAAGCCTGAACCTTGATGCGTTTCTCAACCAAAAGGCACTGGTTGTTTCTTCAGAGGGAAATAATCTCAAATATAGCAGGGAAGGTTAGCGAGGCTTTCTTATTGTCAGTGAAGTAAGCCTCCTCAACCCGCTCAGGTGTTGCATCATCAATATTCAACACATCTCTAATGACCTCTATCATCAACTGCACCCCTTTTGCGAGAGATGCCACCGCCCGCAGCACATCCCCCTCACCGTCTGCCGTGTCAGAATCGGTATCCATGCGATCTTGCATAATCTGGGCAAGAGCACGTTTTTGGGAGCGTACATTAGGGGGCCCTGAGGTAACAGAACAGGACCAAACTGCTATAGAGTTCTGTAAAACCTGAGTTGCAGACTCATTTTGTGCAACTCTAGCAGAAATCTGAGAAATCATACTTTTAAGAGAGGCTAATCACTCAGGTTCCCTTGCTGGGACCTGCGCTAACACAGTGCAATCCTGATTACATGGAATGGCATCATCCTGAGAGGACATATCCTCTGCAGCATATGACACAGAGGGGGTCATTCCGAGTTGTTCGCTCGCAAGCTGCTTTTAGCAGCTTTGCACACGCTAAGCTGCCGCCTACTGGGAGTGAATCTTAGCATATCAAAATTGCGAATGAAAGATTAGCAGAATTGCGAATAGACACTTCTTAGCAGTTTCTGAGTAGCTCCAGACTTACTCGGCATCTGCCATCGGTTCAGTCAGTTTCGTTCCTGGTTTGACGTCACAAACACACCCAGCGTTCGCCCAGACACTCCTCCGTTTCTCCAGCCACTCCCGCGTTTTTCCCAGAAACGGTAGCGTTTTTTCACACACTCCCATAAAACGGCCAGTTTCAGCCCAGAAACAGCCACTTTCTGTCAATCACATTACGATCACCAGAACGAAGAAAAAACCTTGTAATGCCGTGAGTAAAATACCTAACTGCATAGCAAATTTACTTGGCGCAGTCGCACTGCGGACATTGCGCATGCGCATTAGCGACTAATCGCTCCGTTGCGAGAAAAAAATACAGAGCGAACAACTCGGAATGACCCCCAGAGTCCCTGGACATAGCTGAAATGAGAACACACACACACACACACACACACACACACACACACACACACACACACACACACACACACACACGGAAGAGCAGACAGAGTTGCCCCAGAAGAATGGCAAGAGAGACACAGAGATTGGAGCCAACCCACACACAGTGCTACAAGATAGGGAGACCTCTAACCAGCGCTTACTGTGTACCTTAATAGGTTGCACAGTACAGATATACAGCCTACCCCCCCTTCTACAACCCTCTGGTACTGTATAAAATAGCTGAGTTGATTTGGAGGGACAGCTCTCACTGACAGCACTTCTGCAGGCAGGAAAATGGCGCTGAACGCTGCGGGGTCCGCTCTGAGGAGAAGCTCCGCCCCTTTCATGGCGCTGCTTCCCGCTCTTCTGAAGATTATACTGGCCTGAGGAAAAGTGCTGCAGCGATCCTGGGACCCTGACAGGCTTGGTGGTCAGTGTAGGGTGTTGGCGCTGGCTCAGGGCGCCCCTCACAGCGCCGCACTATGTACCGCTGAGCCCCAGAGCAAAGTTAGTACTGCGCTCCCTACCCTGTTGCCGCCATCTTCACACCGGCTCCCCGCTTGCCAGGGGGGGCGGTGACTAACTCGCAACTAATCTTCTGGCTCTGTAAGGGGGTGGCGGCATGCTGCTGGGGTGAGCGATCCCCTGTGGCGGGGAACATTCGATCCCCTCAGGAGCTCAGTGTCCTGTCAGCGGAGATAGTGGCTCAGACCCCGCAGGGCAGACACTACTCCCCCCCTTAGTCCCTCGAAGCAGGGAGGCTGTTGCCAGCAGCCTCCCTGTGCCTAAACTCTATTTAAAATAATAAAACTAAAAGAACTCCTATGGAGCTCCCCTAGCTGTGGCCGGCACCTCCGGGCACATTTTCTAAACTGAGTCTGGTAGGAGGAGCATAGAGGGAGAAGCCAGCCCACACTCTCAAATACTTAAAGTGCCAGTGCCTCCTAGTGGACCCGTCTATACCCCATGGTACTAATGTGGACCCGAGCATCCTCTAGGACTAAGAGAAATATATTTTATTAAATAATGGAAATTGTTTTAGAACTACAGATGGGATCCGGTCTGAAGATCGACACTGTCTAGGTCGACAATGTTTAGGTCAACCACTATAGGTCGACAGTCACTAGGTTGACAGTGTTGGAAGGTTGACAGGGTTTCTAGGTCGACATATGCTAGGTCGACAGGTCAAAAGGTCGACATGAGTTTTTCACAATTTTTTTATTTTTTTGAACTTTTTCATACTTAACGATCCATGTGGACTACGATTGGAACGGTAATCTGTGCCAAGCGAAGCGGTAGCAGAGCGAGGCACCTTTCGCTCACCATGCGAGGGGACACAGTGCACTAATAAGGCTTCCCGGTCACTGTACGTAGAAAACGACACCAAAAAAACACAAAAAACTCATGTCGACCTTTTGACCTGTCGATCTAGCACATGTCGACCTAGAAACCCTGTCGACCTTCCAACCTTGTCGACCTAGTGACTGTCGACCTATCGTGGTGGACCTAAACATTGTCGACCTAGACACTGTCGATTTGATGATCCACACCCCTACAGATAGTGTGAACTTGAATAATATTTTAGTTCAGTTGAATTGGTAATTGTGCAATCACTTATCTGAGTTTAAAGCTCCCAACTACCTACTAGATTAACAGGTACAGTATTCTGATACATTCAGGTAGTGACTGTGCTACCTTAGACACTTAAAATAAACCATAGAGAATTATGTAAGAGGTTGGGAGTTTAATAATCTGGTGTGTTTGTTGCAAATTTGCCATTAAATATAAAGCGGCAATTAGCTATAAGGCTGGTTTTCTCTTTTAACTATTTGTCACTTTAAATTTACCAGTCAAAATTTGACAGCTCCTTTGGTAAAGTGGTGAAACAAAATTCTGTTAGCAATGTATATATTTTATTTTGTGGGACAAGTAGAGGCCACATTCACTTTTCAAGTAGTGTTAATTACCATCCCACTACCTTTTATACATCCTCTTTTGAATGTGTAGATTCTGTTAGATAATCTGATAAGGCGAGGCAGTGTTCCAAAATAGTGGGGCAGCTCAGGAGAAATCTTGGATGTGGGTGAGAGAAGAGGTGGAGGAGGGAAGAAGCTGAGAGTTCAAGAAGGAGCCTGGGCATAAATGAGGTTAGAGGTGCAGAAAGGGCTTAGGGCTTTGTATGTGAAGGTGAGAAGTTGAAATAAAACCCTGTAGTGGACGGGTGAACAGTGAAGCCATTTGCAGAGAGGTGAGGCTGGCATACAGTGGTGGGAGAGGTGAATGAGATGGAGTTGCCTTATTAAGGATCGATTGCAGTGAGGAGAGATGGCAGAGATGAGAGTTTTTGTGGCATCCCTGTTGAGTAAGGATTTAAGTCTAGAGATACCGTGAAGGTGGAAGTAGAATTATTGTGAGATTAACTGGATGTAG